>NC_089725.1:8455628-8755628 GCF_035083965.1 Branchiostoma lanceolatum
AAACATAGAAAAGAAGAAAATATATCGTTATCACGCATACACTGACTTAGGATCTGCACCATGGACATACTGTTAATCATAGAAATAGGAGATTTCAATGGAGAACAGACATTTCTTTCTCCATGTCCTGGAAAGGAAAAGCACTTAAAAACAGATGCTTGACTGTCCCCGTGTGAGGGCATATACACCCATTAACCAGTGTTTACGATGCAGGGAACTGTGCTTTGTACTATAATCACTGTTGCACTTAATGCACGGGAAGGGGATTTTACGCTGATCTACAAAGTAAACCATTGGAAGGGAGAGAGCAAAGCGTGCACAGTGAAACGTACGGGGAGAAAACCACCATCCACACCCTACAATAATGGTCAGAAATCCCCGGCATTTCAGCATTAAGGTGATGAATACACGACTGTTTGATAGCGTTAAAGGTCGGCGGGATTAAAAAAAAAACAGACTTTTGTGCATGAAACAAGGCAGTTCCGAAAATACATATGTTGTTCCTTACCCAACTATCGAATGTACAATGGATTGAGGAAAATATAACCATCACTGGATTTTCAGCACCAAGGAGAGATCAATACAAACACAACGCTCGCCTCGCTACACAGGCATCATTTCGGCGGTAAAACGTCTGAAATCAAATGTTTCAAACCACCACAAAGCAACTAGACGTTTGCTTTCAGTAGGTAATGCCAAACATATGATTTCTTAAAACTACATTGCTTGAAACTACTAGCCCCAAACATCTATTTTTGTCCCGATGCAACGACCTTACAAAATCCGCTGGGAAGTCTAAATCGAGAAGAAAAGTCTACAATATGACCTGTTCTTGGTCATATAACCATGATAACGCGATATTCTGGATAATGAGTTGTTCTGGAATAAAGATATCTCTTCGTTAGAGTAAAGGGGACGTGAGTAGTGCAATCCGTTTAACCCGGACCAAAATAGGATTGATGTTACATGCGCGCGGGTTTGCCGGCTATGCTCAGTCTCTAGACCAACGGTCATCAGTCTGCGTCCAACACTGTTTGTTGAAGCTCTGTGTTCCCACGAATAACAGAAATGTTTGCAATCCGAGATCCACTGAAAGTATGGAAAGGCCCATCCAAAGAATGTTGAAAGACATAATCTACATTGCCGATCTTAAACGTTATCATTTTTGCAAAAAAAGGAAAACTTTTTTCGAAGCATAATTGTGTTATTGTATATGTTTCACACCAAAACATCAGCTGACTTTCACCCCTGCTCTAGCTTTGAGGTAACAAAAAGAGCCCTAACGAGATTTGTTACGCATATATCACAGGAGAAAGGTGGATTTATCTACAGCGCTGCAAGCATCAAATACAAGCCCCGCCGTACAGGTACGCCCACACACGAGGCTCAGTAAAAGCCACAGAGTTTGATCCCTCTGGGCCCGTCTGGGACCTCCGCAAACAACTGCTTCTTTTTTTATTCATCCTTTAAGTCACAAGGGCAAGGATTTACCAAAGAGTAACGCCCATTACATATCCTTTGAGAACTGTGGCTCTTTACAAAGTATGCTCACCGCTGAGGCATTCTACCCACACGGGCGCTACGTTATCAGTGATAATGTTTGTTTAACGTTATATGTGCGTTTGATAAAAGAAGAAGAAACGGTGATGATCCTTTACGTACACGTCGAATCGTTGCCTCGAGTGACTTTCTTACATCATCACAGGGCAATTCTGGGAAAACGATACCCACAAGAGGCGCTTATATCTATCTTGAATGGCTGAAAGGATAGAAGTCGTCTTGTTATTGGAGCGAATCACAGAAGCAGTCATATTATCTTACTGAAGAACTAAGCTATACTCAAATGTCACAGCTAAACACCGTCAATGGAACCGTTGTTTAATCATGTAAGGCTTCAACTTTTGCCTTTTGGGGGCGGGTATTAGGGAGATAACGGATGGTTTACATGCCTCGCCTCAGGTGAAGATTTCTCTCTGGTAGCGACAGAACTCCAGAGCTGGGAGATACGTATTTATAACGACTTGATGCAGTATGTTTGCGCACGGGGCTATTCGAATTGATTTCCTTTAGTCCAATATTCGCTCCTAGATTAGTGAAAATTTCTGATCCATTCTGGATAATAACGTGGGACCACAAGGTCTGATTACACGCACCTTTGTTTAAAGTCGCTGGCGTGTATTCACTTTGACAATGGTATAGACGCCCGTCTTTCGAACGTTCTCTCACGGCGCGTGCACAATTAACCACCGTTTCATTGATTGCACAGGGGCAATCTTGTTCTCACATTTGCTTTAATGTGTTAGTCACGATCAATTTCTTCCGTGTGCAAAAACAACAACCCAGCTGACTTAGACCCCCCAAGATCTCTGACTAATCCGTCGTATCAAGTTATTTCTCTCCACAACCTGTTTCACTTGTGACCATCTGTTCGAACAGATTGGCTAAAGTTGCGGCGTACACCTAAAATAATACAAAATCAATACACGTCTAATACAGGGCTTCTACACACAGAGTTGTGGATTATATAAACCTTTTAAGAGTGAGTTTTTACCCCACGCTATCGGTTCAAAGATGTAAGATTGCGTTGGTTGAAAAGTTTAATGAAACGCACTGTGGCAAACCAGCAGTATGTTAGATACTAGTATTTCAGTCTGTGGGGTCCCGGGTTCGAATCCCCTGACGCCACCGATGTTGTGTCCTTGGGAAAAGCACTTTACACGACTTTCCTCACTCCACCCAGGTGTGAAAATGGGTGTATATTGTTCTCTGTACGTGGCACTATTGAAATAAGTTATGAAAAACTTCAGTGCAGTGCCACGTCGTCCTTGTCTGTCCGAAAACGACGTAAAAGGTATTTCAGTCTATTCTAAACACACATTAGTATTTCCACCTTTAGAACTGACGCCACATACATCTACAGTCTTTTTTCTCTCATCATACTCGTTGTTAGATGAAGTAACAGACAATTTCTTCTACGTCTTGCTTGTACTACTTTATTGATAAAAAGCAGCCGATGTGTGAGTGTGTTCACTACTACGGAGCCAGACGTTCAGTAGTGCACTAACATCTAATAACGCTCTGTTGGCGCTTGACACTAGTGTTCACTACTGCAGAGCCAGACGTTCAGTAGTGCACTGACATCTAATAACGCTCTGTTGGCGCTGGACACTAGCGTTCACTACTGCAGAGCCAGACGTTCAGTAATGCACTGACATCTAATGACGCTCTGTTGGCGCTTGACACTAGTGTTCACTACTACAGAGCCAGACGTTCAGTAGTGCACTGACATCTAATAACACTCTGTTGGCGCTTGACACTAGTGTTCACTACTGCAGAGCCAGACGTTCAGTAGTGCACTGACATCTGATGACGCTCTGTTGGCGCTTGACACTAGTGTTCACTACTGCAGAGCCAGACGTTCAGTAGTGCACTGACATCTAATAACGCTCTGTTGGCGCTTGACACTAGTGTTCACTACTGCAGAGCCAGACGTTCAGTAGTGCACTGACATCTAATAACGCTCTGTTGGCGCTTGACACTAGTGTTCACTACTGCAGAGCCAGACGTTCAGTAGTGCACTGACATCTAATAACGCTCTGTTGGCGCTTGACACTAGTGTTCACTACTGCAGAGCCAGACGTTCAGTAGTGCACTGACATCTAATAACGCTCTGTTGGCGCTTGACACTTAGACGAACCGTGGCTGCTATACATTTCCGGTTCCGCCAGCCCGGAACGGTTGTCACGATCCATTACCCAGACGTGGGCGAACCTCGTAACACGAGAAGTCATCTACAACTCTCGCACGTATGCAACCCCCTAGGGACCAAGTTCCTCCCCTGTTCTTTCCACTCGTGCCGTGATTCGCTAATCAAGACGGGTAGTTTGTTGTGTTTTTTTCTAATCAAGATGAATACCCCGAGAGGCAGTAGAGAGTATTATTAAGACCTTAGTCATTTCCCATCGATTCTTCAATTGATCGAGCTGACGTTACAGGGGCTTATCGCATGGAATTATAGAATTTTCGAGATGTGTCGCCTGATTATACCACCATCTGTTGCCTCGGGAGAAAGAAGTCCTTTCCAATACGGGGGAAGATTTTGTCTTGGAGAACTTAATGCCTTGTTTGGGTCTTTAAGGCTTTGTGGAGGGAAGGGGGTAGTGCGCGCTGTAATATGCCAGTATTACTGATGTTGAATGCCCTCCAACACCTGTTCTCACTAGTTTCACCCGTCTTGCTGACTCCTTTGCTGAATAAAGTATTGAGAATTATTGTTACATAATTTGCAGGTTTCTCTCCGTGTTGAGGTGGTGTCTGCCGAAATATACATGAAAAAAGAGGGACAACAAAACATTCAGCAACATTACCATGGATGTGCAAAGTCTACCATAATTCGTTTTTTTTGCATTACTTCTATCAAATGTTGATATCACATTCATAGATCCTTGAAACATCTATTGCTACGTCCACTATATGTGCGGACATCTCATTAAGCATTTTATAACCCTTAAGACCGCAGGCCCAGGAAGCGAACCAAATTTTCAATCAAATGTGACAAGAATTTAGGGACGTACCTGGGCAATGTTACCTTGCAATTCACCTACATAGTATAAACGATTTGAAAAAAGCGTCCCATCAAATCTTATCAAAATGTATAATTACTCGTACTCCGATTAGTTGATCACACTTCATGTTTAGTATATACGTTATCCGTATATACGTATATGTGTTACGGTTAAGCGTGTTTGGGACCTGTACAAAATCGACGTAAACAAGGGTCTGGCCATATGTGGAGATGTCAATAACTCAAACATATCAGCAATTTCAAAACAATAAGAATCAAACGCCGTTGTCAGTGGAAAGTTATTTCTTGTACCGTACTCTTTAATTTTTGTTTTCTACACAGATTCTGTTGCTTCTACAGATCTACACAGATTCTCGTCTTAGCTTGCTCGTTGGGTTTAATGTGTGACTGTTAAGGAAGGAATCTCTTTAGTATATGAGTCAGGGCTGTCTAGTGTGGTTGCCTAGCTTCCCGCTTCATTCACTACACATAACACCTGTACTACAGCTGTCAATATTAACATTTTTCTTATTCCTTTTTGGGGCGCCATTGTTCTTTACGTGCCCTTTCTTCGAGACGTGACTATGCTCCTGCAGGCTCCCTAGACCGTTAGACTGTTTGCAATTCAAATCAAGCCCCAGAGAAGCGGAATGGAACTTCAGCGTTGGCGAGTTTGACACTCGCCCCGACAGGCAACGCCCTTGGAAGCCCTTGGGTTTTAATCATGCCAACGCCGATGTACCAATCTGTGCGCCGGGGGTACATCTGCCACAGTTGGCCACGCCCACATCCATCGCTGCGGCAGTGGATGGGATTATGCAATTGATGCAGGGAGTGCAGTGAGCTATTGTGTTTTCTTGATTAAATTGCCTGTGGGGATTTTCAATGTCGGGATAACATTGTTATGTGTTGTCGTGATGTTTTGGTCGATAAGCTGGGACGTCGTCTCTGGGCGTTGAAGAATTTTCTCCTCATCCAAAATGGGAAACTATGTAGCTCGAAGATGCAGTGGATTGTGTTTGTGTTTGTGTCTGTCTGTGTGTGTGTGTGTGTGTTTGTATATGTGTTCTTTTGTACAGAAGGTTTACCTGACATATGTAACCCCGCAATGCCAAGTAATGCAACCCAAAATGACACAGCGAATTATTCGAAAGACTGTACGTAGATAGAGGAAACGAGAATCTTTGCGGCCAACAAGAGTGTCTACCTTCATAACGTACGCGTACGTGGGATTCGGATCGAGAGGCTAAGGGTTCCATTCTTTGCATTTTTTGGCTAGACACCGTGTCCTTTCGGGAAAATATAGACACGACTTTTCTCACTCCGCATATACGTACATGTAAATGGGTACCTATCTTCAGTTAGGCTCATTGCTTTCAAACGGCTTTGGGGTCTTTCAGAATGAACAACAGACGTCCTTGTGATGCGGTTGGACTGTGTTTTACTGTAATATCGAACTCTGTGAAGTTTTAAAAAATGGGATGACATGAAGAACATCACTTATCGGATATATTGATAAACATGGGCCACTGTCATTTAGCCAAACAACCAGATAGACAAAACACAATATATGCCAAGCATTATGTCACCAGAGATGAAAGCGTGTGTATCATCTCAACCAAGTCAAGGACACATTCACAGCGTTTCATTACAACATATAAAAGTACGTGGGTAAATCCGGTGCAACTTATCTGATTGCTCTCCTTGCTCACCAGTCACCGGATTCTCAGCACCAAGGAGAGAACACTGCAAACGCATTTATGGCTTCGCTACGCAGTAAACAACTAGAGGACAAAAGGGTTGAAATCAAACATGTCAAAACACTACAAAGTGAGCAGTTGTTTCTATATGATGCCACAGCATATGATATGCTTTCTTCGGCCACATTTGAGCACCAAAACACATATCTAGGCCGCATTGGTAACTAGAGTTCGGCAACCTCAAACCTCCATGAAATGTTTAAAGCTTTTGTAAATTTGATGCAAATGACTTGCACATGTACATATTTTATGCATGGTGACGTTCACCTTCAACTGACTTACATATGTCACAAGTATAAAATTCCCATCATTTATCACTAAGCTGTTTTGCCATTTGTGTATTAATTATGCAAATCAGTTCCTCATTTGCATATTTGTTATCTGTTTATGTTCCATGTGCCATGAATCACTCTGTCTTGACGCCAAAAGCTATCTGCCACCCGAATGTCAAGACCACAGCATAACCGCGTCAAGAGATACATTGAAAAAAATGCTCATTAATTATGCAAATATCCTCTTATATTGCATAAATTGTATCTCATTTCGTACATATTTGTCTAAGCTACCTACATACAGAAAAATCATGAAAATCCGTTATTCCCTTCTTGAGTTATCCTCTTCGGAAATTTTTTGACAAAAAGACCCCTGCAAGTTCTGAACCGGTTGCTAGGGGGCCCAAACTTATGTGACTTCTTTCCAAGCGCAAAAGCTCCCTACCGCCCAATAGCATGTCCCAAACACGACATATCAAAGAAAGTACTTCCGCTGTAGTACCTAAGGAAGCCGCTAGATGGCCCAAAATGTAATCATTTGAAGTTTTTGTCACACCCTACCATCCCACTAAATGTGAAACCAATCCATTTAGCCGTTGACCAACAGACACACACGCACACAAACGCTTTTGAAAACATAACCTCCATGACAAATCATGGAGGTAGCGAATGTTTGCAACTACATGACAATGACTACATCAGGGACCCATAGGAAGTCATGAACACGTCAGCGTCATACAACATGCTGAAGTTTGGTACATGTAGTGGTTACGTTTTGTTGTTCAGTCGGCCCCTCAGGATGTTTCAAGGAGTGAACTTTATACACATCATTATCTCCATGAAAAATGGAGATGTAGTTTTTTTTTTTTTGTGTGTGTGTGTGTGTGTGTGTGTGCGTGCGTGCGTGTGTGTGTGTGTGTTTGTTTCCGGACAACTGTAATCAGCATAACTCAAGAACCTCTTGATGGATTACGATGAAATTTGGTATGTGGCCGGGTGTTGTAAAGCCGAAATTCAAAGTCGATTTTGAGCCCCCTGGTATGTGACCTTGATACTGCAGCAGAACTCCTTTTTTTCTATCTTTTGATCTGGACGTGCTATGGTCCTGTTTTTTGTGGCAGATAGTGTGTGATGTAATGAAGAATTGGTGTAGGTTTGGGCCTCCTAGCAGCTTGTTCTGGAACTGCAGGGGCGTTATTGTGAAAATCTTCTAAGGAGTATAACTGAACAGAGGAACGTCGGATTTCCATGATATTTGGTATGCAGGTAGCTTGTTTCTATAGCGTTATGTTCTATGTCACCAGTTTAAGCTATAACTGCGTGTCACAGAGTTCATTAGCCTTTGCCTGTGGCACAGAAGACTACGTACCAGTGACGAACGACACGTTTTGAAGTACATGTCAC
The DNA here is from genome assembly GCF_035083965.1 of Branchiostoma lanceolatum. Lineage (NCBI taxonomy): Eukaryota > Metazoa > Chordata > Leptocardii > Amphioxiformes > Branchiostomatidae > Branchiostoma > Branchiostoma lanceolatum. The sequence goes on from NC_089725.1 coordinate 8,463,629, forward strand.
CACAGAGTCACCATGATATCATGCCTATCTTTAGCATGCTTGAGCACTTGTTCACGCTACCAAGGATTGACGCACTTCCTATCATATCACTCGCTCTCAATTACAACGCGGCTGAAGTATGTTTCTATCGGAGAGATGTCTATTTTTACCCGCCAGGAGCCCGACCCTCATCACCTGAGCACCTCGTCGAAAACGGAGATCGAAAACGGAGATCGAAAACCTAGTTTTCATCATTCCTCTCGACTGTATCCATACACTACATAAATGTATCCCACAATGTACATACACTGCAGTTCTGTGTATTAGTATTTATGACATCGTATCTCAACACTCTCGGCCCACTGAAACACAAAACAAACGCAGGTGTCGAACGCTCAGCTGAACACCTCGTTGAAAACGGAGATCAAAAACGGAGTTTTCATCATTCCTCTCGGCTGTATCCATACACTGCAGGTATAGAATGTATCCTCCATGTGTGTAATACTATGCACTGCAGTTCTGTGTATTAGTAATTATGACATCGCATCTCAACTGTAAACACTCTCGGCCCACTGAAACACAAAACAAACGCAGCTGTCCAACGCACAGCTGAGCACCTGGTCGAAAACGGAGATCGAAAACGGGATCGAAAATCGAGTTCTCACCATTCCTGTCGACTGTATCCATACACTACATAAATGTATCCCCCATATGTAATAACACTGCAGTTCTGTGTATTAGTAATTATGACATCGTATCTCAACTGTAAATCAAGCACTCTCGGCCCACTGAAACACAAAACAAACGTAGGTGTCCAACGCTCAGCTGAACACCTCGTCAGAAACGGAGATCGAAAACGGAATTTTCATCATTCCTCTCGTCCCACGCGCTATCTTCTTCTTCGACCCCGCTGATTAAAGCATAGATCGTTACGCACCACCATTTGGCGACAGCGTTAAGTATCACGTACTAGATGAGTTGGGCCAATGAGTGGTGGAAGGTCGATCGCTGTGCTGCCGATTGTCACCGTACACTGCACACATGTGAAAATCATCGATATGACATAGAAGACAAACTACCAAGAAGGTGTATATGATATTTTTTTAAACGAAAGCACTCAGTGCAAGGCTGTAGGGGGCCACTCATCTAAGAACTGAACTAATTCTTACTGTAGCAGTATCTCTTCACCCTAGGTCAGAAACATCAATGCTCGAGACAAGCATGGCTTCACTGACCCATTAGGAGAAGCAGGGGTTAGGAATGCTGCTCGGGAAATTCCCTACCACATTTAGGCCGGAATGTTTTGATCCACTCACATCGGGGCATGCCCCTACTCTTTTTGGAAAGATGTGGTGGGTTCTTTTACGTTTGACAACGAAATGTTCTAACCATCAGGCCACACGACGCCACGCTGATATGCTACTTCAAAACAAGCTTGATATGACATAGAAGACACAGCACCAAATTGTGTCTCAGATATACAACGTCAAAACAAGCTTGGCGGATGTAGCTTTCAACGGCATTTCTGTCAGACTTTTAATTTCAGCAGGTTGGTAAGGCTGGCAATGCTTCTGGTATGTTTGAATTGCACTTGGTAACGTAGTGCTACTATATTTCGTGTGCAACACAATGTGCTACACTCTGTGTGTTGCACTTGGTAACGTAGCGCTACTGTATCTCGTGGGCTACCCAATGTGCTACACTCCGTGTATTGTTTTGAAACATCCATTCTCATGAGGATTGAAGAATCACTAAAGCTATGTCCCTAGCCATGTCTGTCTCAAAATACGTTTGTGTCCAGAGAGCAGACTCGTTCCGGATATAATTTCGCTATGGATAGATGAAATAGAGTACCTCATTTATTCGCTTAAAAACGTGCAACGAACTTCTCAGATAAAACCATCGTGCTACTTGTATTCCTGATATTGTCACTCTCATTTCTGTCAGACGTACATACGCCCATCTCTTTCAGAGATACGTTGACGCAGAAAAAAACCCCCAGCGATTTAAAGGCTAAATATCCTTGATCTCTTGTAGACCCGGTCTTATCCTCACTTAATTGTCCATTAGGTCTTAAAGACTGGACGCGCTAGGAAATGGACCTCTTAGAGCTTGCCGAGCACCCCCCTCCCCCTTCCCCGTTCGGCGTCTAAATTGATTGCTTTATGCTGCATATTTCGATTCTGTTTGACCCCTCGGTGGCCTCTAACTGGAACGTGAGTAATCATACTTAGTGAGCTCGTGCTTAATGGCACGATACATCAGAGCATTCATCAGACACTGGATCTGTTTTAAAACAATATACTATTTTCATCTTCTTATATGGCGTTCTTTTTGCCCTCTGAGGGAACAATGGTTGCCCGGGTGAAATTGTACATCAATACAAATTGACTTTATAGGGATGACATTGAATATCTCCTAGCGTGCTGTGGTCTAGTGGCGGTAAACAAGCTCTAACCACAAGGTCGGAAAGGGTGGAGTCCCGGTTTTGCAGTCGTTGCTTTGACCCTCGGTTATACACCACTGGTAGAGTGGTTACAGTCAATGGCTCCTGTTCTTAAGGACTACCACATAGTTACCATGTTATCAGTAAGGTGTGTGATGGCTTAAATCCTATACTAGTTCAAAATATATTAATTGCATCGACGAACCTTTCAGAGTAATAGTTTTCGCTCAGGCTGCATGGAAGCCGAAAAATTTGAACGTATTGGTCATTCTGATGTTAAAACACAATCAAGTGGTACAGCGTAGTAGCAGCATACATAATGTCTTTAAAGGAAATCCAAGTAATATTAGGGTCCGAGGAATTGGATTTTGAAAGTCAATTTATCTAGTCATTTCTATACATGATTGGTTCAAATAACACTATCACAATGTATAGCAACTTCCATGATGCAAAAAATACGACGTTGTTGTGATGTGAGAACTCACTGAAAATCGTGGCCGGAGTTTTTGTAGGCTCGCAAAACTAAGGGGACCATCGTACGGCACGATTTTGCGCCGTTTTAAAATCCTAAAAGTATGAAATTATTACGCAAATGTGCTAAACAAAGGTTAGTAAATGTCGCTACCATGAAGATTTCAGCATTTTTTTTTCTCCATATTTTGGTCCTGATATTGCTTTGGTTGCCTGTAAGGTGTGGCCGCCGAAGTAAATGTGTTTCGTGCGCCAGTCTGGCCGAAGTTTAGGAAAATCTATGAGGCGCCATCCTGGCGATAACATCAGGTCTTCAAAAATATGGCTATTAACGTTACCCCAGAAAAATACATAGCCAACCGCGACATGCTTCATATTTATTTCAAACTAGGTACACGGATGTGTGTTAAAGACGGTCCTTCTTTAATATGAAATATCAATCAAGAGTATTTTACCATGTCTTGACTTACTATTCTATTGAACAATCTGAAATTGTCTTCGCTTCATTAACATATCTATTCAGAGTTTTGGTTTAAAACCTAGTTCTGCCAGATCTTTCCTTAGTCACTGACGAAAGATAGCGGATGCTGTCTGAAACGTCTGGCTGTTTCAAAATGTTATCCAGTTGCTTGAGTAACTATTTTTGGCGTATTTTACCATCATACTCATGGCGTTTAGTCCGGTGAAATCTGAACAAAAAACCCAGCTCATATGGTATTTAGTTTGTTTGGTTTGGATTGCAATCGCCAAGGTTGGTAGCAGTTTATTGCCTTTTCCATTACGCTGGTTTCATCCAGCTAGAATGATCTCTTACGGTTACCTTGTGCGCTGTCCCCCATTAAATCATGATGTCCACTAGCTTCACCTGATAACTGGCCGGACCATACATTACTGCAATGTCCTCCGTCTTCGTAACGTATTGTTGCCGGTTGGAAATGCTTCGTGTGCCGAAGTAGGAATATAAAAACGTTTGGCCATTTACCTAGTGACGGATTTGACCACATGATGCATTCTTGTGTACCCAGAGTTAAGTATCAGGGCAAGGTTATCATGAAAATGGTACCGATTCCGTGTGACCCAAAAGACCGAATGTACTGGCGGCTCCATCGTTCTTCGACAAACCAATGGAACACGGTGATCGATAGTACCTACATTCTAGTTTGAGGGCACTGGAGCCAAATAACATAAACCACCACCGACTTGGCTGACCATGTCACTCTACGAAGAAATCCATCAATATCACGAACGGTATCAAGTAAGCACACTTGTGGGATATTCAATGCACTTGTGTACTGCCCTACGTTGCATATGGCAACACGCACACCACCGACAGTAATTCTACCGCCATCACTTGTGTGGTGTTTGATTTGTTGAGCTTATCATCCAACTCGAAATGGCCATTCCTACGTCGAGGTCGCGGTCACAATCGTCAGAGGTCGTCTTACGATTTTACAGTCGTTGTATTTTCAAGTAGGCTGTGACAAAAACGTTATTTTCTGAAACAAAACAGTAAACTTTTGTAGAACACATGACCGACCATCCCAAGAATTCCCTCCGTTTGTTATCGTACGACGATTGCACGATAAATGTGGCCGGTTCTTAGTTACAGGTTTGCGTAGCAAAACCTTTGTTGGATCCGTTGGCAGGTGTGGTGGCCGCCATCTTGAATTATGACGTCACAGGGTCTCCATGCCATTATTGGGGGGTGTTTTTTGGGGTCGCTAGCGTTCTATCTATTTTTAACAAATCGGCATACAACTATCGCACATTCAACTCAAATAAAAAGAAAAATTCAATACCGATTCATATTCATAAAAAGACCCCGTAATCGCTAAACTAAATAACAAACCTGAAGTATATGTAGCACAAATACTTAACTCTCGTTATGAAAGGTTCAGTTTGCTTGGTCCTTTATCCCATCTTCACTTTTCTATTGGTCATAGCAAAGAATATCATAGAATGCGATCATACTACAATCTATACAGCAGGACAGTGTTGAGCTTCTTGAACCTTTCTTCACTCTCGAGTCTTCAATGCTTCCCTTTCTTACGTCACACTCTGTTTGCCAGACACCTGAGAGTCCAAAGTTTAAGACTCCTTGTAGACGTGCGTGCGCTCCCAGGCGTCGCAAATGTACTTGCCGCGGCATTTTTCTTTGATCGTAATCTCCTAAAATATGAACCAATCCATCGGGTCTTCAAAAGGGTCTCCTTGTGTGTTGTTCGAGGTTTATCATTCTTGCGGCCTCCTCGACGTAATGGACCGCAAGGCTTCTCCACGCCTAAACTGCTCCCTACGGCCTCGTCCAACCTTGGCTAGAAATGATCAAGAGGCTTACGCGGGATCTAGTTTCAGATTTGAATCACTGAACGGCGGCTGGCGGAGTTGTTTGGGGATATAAGGAGGTGATGAACGGCTCTTGGAGGAGACAAATGTCTCGAGATTGGCACACTTCAGACGAAAGCGCCGAGGTGTCTGCTTTTACTTTACCCGGACTTAACCGAGTTCCCGTTTGGGTAGCATTAGGCCATGTTGATTTGATTATATGGATGACATCCAATTTCCCGCGCGCATCAATTTTCGCCAATTTCCAAAAATAATTTTTTTCCAGCCATGCTACAAATCGTGCAAAGCAGCTACAAAATGAGCAAATGAAAAAGTTTAAAATTTTTTTTTTTCGGATACTAATGCCGTAGAATGCCAAAGTCAAAGAAGAAGATGTGAATGAACAAAAATGAAGAATTCATTGATTAGTATACCATTCTCTGTGTGTTTCGTCATTTGCTCAACCTTCTTGACCACGTAAATTTCATAATGAAGGCATCTTTTTTTGCCAAACTTTTTTTATTCCCACGCTGGCATTTATGGGTTCCTAGAGGATGTCATCCATATAATATAATCAACATGGCCTTACTGGTCATTTTAGAAATATGAGCTGCGGTCGCCTCGGCATGGGTGAATAGTGTTTCTCAAAGGTGACGTTTTGGAGTACTCTGATCCTACCGACGATATGATAAAGTGTATTTCTAGGCTTTATCGTACCTAGTAAAGTTTTATTTGTTACATTCGAGAGTCACTTTTTTAGCCGGAGGTTTGTAAGTGATATGCTTGAATCCATAATTTCAGCCCAATGTTGTGCGTGGTTGCCACGAAGTTACATGTCGTGACTCCAACATTATGCAAGTAGCCAATGTCTGTAATATAGTTGCTGATGTTTTCTATGGGTTGTCTATATATAGTTGCATATTTGTGTACATGGTTGCCTATGAGCCATTTGTGTAGGCACATACATATGCAGTTGCACATGATTATATGCACTTCCACATGTTTGTATGGCGTTGCCTGTACCTGTATATATGTTGCCAATATATATATCTGCATAAGATCACCAATACCAAAATCTGCATATATTTGGCTATGTTCGTGTATGGTTTCTCATATCTGTATGATATCGATTTACCAAATTTTTCAACTCGTGAACACAGTTTTGGATAAGTCCAGTGCTGTTTTAACAGCAGTTATTTTCTTCGATTCCTAGGGACTCTATATGTACCTTGTTTCGTATGGATATATCATGACTCTATGCCTGCAGAGATCTTGTATCACCCAAACTATAGTACCTCCTAGAGGAGGGTTTACAATTTACAAAAGTCCAGCAAATATGAATCACGTAATCACAGAAAGAGAGGGAGAGATGGGGAGACATTAAAATCATGTTGAAGGGAAACTAGAATGGCATGACCCAACCCCGAGGAACAAAAGAACACATACACACACATTAATCAACAAAAGAATATATAGGACACATGGATGTCGATGATGCACTCTAGCAAATACATTGTCAAACATGGCCTCTGAAAATACAAATCACAGATGACAAAGACAAATAAAATATAATAGTCTTTATTGCATATTCCTGTCCAAAAGGGCTAAATGCACATATGACCACACATGGTCTATAAGAAGCATAATGCAAAACATGAATTCATAAAATGCTACATTCTAACATTGAAAACTAAAACAAACAGACAAACTGTGGACTATTGCTAAACTAATGTTGATCAACTAGTAGTTTCTTCTCTCTTTTTGAAATATTTGGAAACATGACTACATACTTTGTCCATAATATGATCGCTCTTACATGACATTAGGTATATGGAAGTGTCCTGCTTTGACATTTTTGTACAATGACAATAACATGTACAATAATAATAACAAGTGAATCACAGCATTTGTGTTGGGGTAGTCCAAGACGGAATAACAGGGTCTTATTTCAAGTTGTAACTTTATATATACATGCATCAGGCTGGGACACATAAACGTCCACAAAACGGTATGAGATATAATGTATAGGTTTCCATTGTGTGCTACATGTAGTATATTATGTAACACCTTGGCCTCGGATTGCACATACGTAATGGAGCATGTTGCACGCGCCAAGAAGCTAATTCATTGAACCCGTCATCTGCCTTCACCAGGCAGCTTGAAATGACAGACATTGTAAAAATGGCGTCCCTGTGTGACACCGAACGGAAGCGATTTCAGTCACGCCACAAATTGCATGTGTGCCCGCTCCCCAACACATATCACGATTAGACAGACATTTTCCGTGATGCTCAATTAAAGACTGCTCGGGGATTTTCCAAATCCTCAAATTGTGCCATGCGGTGGGTTCGATAAGGCTGTGTAAATGATGTGTTCGGCAGTGCGGGGCTTGTGTTATCCATCATAAGGTGTTACAGCTCCATTGTTACCGGGTGTGAACGGCGATGTTTACCGCTGACTACCGAAATGAAAGCCGTGCAAATCCATTGATATGTACGTACTTGCCAAGTAGAGCTATGGCTAGAAGTTACGCCGACAGAACAGCGCGTGTAGGTACGATAATATACTATACGTACGTTAGAAGACAAGGTGGGCTTATTCATATAGGCACTTTTCGACAAGCTCTTTGTACTATCATTGTAGATGCGAATGATCACACGTGAATGTTCTAATACACTTACACTGCGATGCTGACAGATAAGTTCGTTACAACGTACAAATACCTCCTCCTAACTCAATTCTAGACTGTACAGATCAAGTATTCATGTTGTGGTCGGGAAATGGCGTCTCCACCCCTGTTTGTCTGTCCGATGACTTGGCTCGATTTTATCAATTAGCAACTTTGGAACGGAAGAAATGGGGGCTTCGATTGTTTTTCATTGATTATATATATACTCTAAAGAATCAGAACATTACGTGTTTTCCGCTGTTACCTTATTTCTGGTAGAATCTACCTAAATGTATTTTCCCTTTCATCTCAAATGGGATTTTCTTTGGAGATTGGACATCAGTCACCGAAAGACCGCAAAAACGCCACAGAAGAAATGCTGACTTCGTTGATTTTTCATTTCTAGAAGCGCTGTTGTTCGACATCAGACGTGCATGTAATATCGAATGAACCGGACGTTTCAACGTCTCTGTCGTGCGGTAGAGATAGAAGGTTGTGATGAATTGTCCCTAGAGCGCTATGCGTGGGAGGGCCGACATCATCATACCAGTGGACTACCAACCGCGCGGTGAAATACTCGCAATTTCAGACAAAACAGACTGAACGGCTTGCGATATGGGGGCAGTTAAGGATTTATGGAGGAGCCACAAAATGGGTTTAGAGCCAGGTGTGATATCTTTACTCACAAATGAATGTCACCAGTCGACATTCAATTGAAACATATCTCTCTTGGACTGAAATGGTTTAGGCCTGACGCTGGATTGCTGCGCATAAAGATTTTAAAGCAGATTTATGGTTATTGCGATATTACAGTAAAACATTTAGTGGTTCACACAATCAATCTTGAAATCAATCCCTTGCCTAATGACACCCCGAGGGGGAGGGACTCTGCTATACTTTATGATCAATTACTAATCACCTTGAGACTCCGTTATGTTGATTGGTTCAGCAATTAGGAGTGCCGTTGTCTTTGATCATGTATATCATTACACGGTAAGCACGCATACGTAATATAAGCATGTTTTATGTACATTTTACGGGGCGTTTTCTGATGATGATCCACTGTCTTCTGCAGCTCAGGTAGTTGTGGAAACAACCTCTGGCTGCATTCAGTCTTTCTTCATTGTGTCTTTTTCTCCTGCAAGCTGTCGTAGCTCTCTGAGTTTTACAGTAGGTGTTTTCTGGTTCTGCTGATTTCGTATCAATATTTCACTCTTTTTGGATGATCGAGGAAAATTCAGCCATGTACCAAGTGTAATTGAATGATTTCACGACTACCCGACTTATTTGAAAAATGACGTGACTTTAAAAAGAACCAGCCGGGTCGTGTGGCGTAACGGCAGGGTGTTCGACTCAGAACCAAGATGTCTCGAGTTCGAATCCCCCTGACGCCACCGATGTTGCGCCTTTGGGAAAGGCACTTTACACGACTTTCCACACTTCGCCCAGGTGTACAAAAAATGGGTGTGTTGTTATCTGTACGTGTCACTGTTGATATAAGTAATAAAAAACTTGAGTGCAGTGCCACGTCGCCCTTGTCTGTCAAAAACCGAAGTGAAAAAAAAGAGCCATCCTCCACTCCACTTTAGTTTCAGTCATCAAAGTAAGACAAATTCGACTAATAACAGCTTTAGAATATGAAGAAAAGACCAACCTTCATCAATGGGAAACTTATGAGCGTCTCTTTGATCTGCGCCGTTTACGAGTGTACGCAATGATTTATACCTAGTGCATATGAACATCCATAATAATCAAGTTGAGGCAATAGCTACGTGTCATATTTTCGACGCGCAATACATTTATCATACAACCGAGGATTAAGTTATGCCTAGGGTGATATTGATTTGTTTACTCCATCTGCAGTGCTAATCTTCAAAGTGATCTCCGTGCGTATTATGTGCAAATATGATGACATGTAAACAACTCAGCAATGCAAGACAAGTACATGCTACATGCCAAAAACTTTCCGTTATGGTTGCCAATCAAATTAACTATTCGTGCACGCATCAACTTAAAACAAAATAAAACTGTAAGCATTATATTTACCTTTAGAAAAACTCTAAACATAGGCTCAGCAAATACATTGTACTGATTGGGTAACCGTTATTCAAATTAGACGATTCAGGTGTCGTTGGATAATTTTTTGGCAGACGAAATTGTTGGCGTAGATAAATGTGTTTCCCCCTTGCCCATATTTTGCTGACTTTGTAAATGAAAACTACAACTGTACATTTTTGTCTGTAAATGATTATAACTTTATAAGTACAAACAAGCTTTGGGTAAGTACATACTTACAAGCGAACGCGCGCACACACGAACACATGCACAACTTAAGCAGGCTTGCACAAGCATATACTGTAAATTCTGTTTCTTTCACTGTAAATCTATGTTCACTGTTTTCACTGTCAAAAAACACACATCCGTTCCATGAAGTTAAAATTCAGTGAAATTTTCCATTTACCTTACACCGTGAAGTTTCGCTACAGTGAAGATAAAGTGAATCACGGTATGTTTCCCCATGCAAGGCTGACTGAATGTCACGTATTCTAGTGATGATTGTCTCCTTGAACTAGCTTTCAATCTATCCACTGTTCTCTCGTTCGTAATCCAATACCAACAACCTAAATGTGTCGCTCACTTAGTTAGACAAAATGTGGACGACTTTGTTTTCCCGTTCCGTGACGTATAACAATAAGCGGTGCGTGCAGCTCGCAGGGTTTTGGGAATCTGTTGATGAATGCGCGGGAAAATCGGGTTGGAGAGGCTGTGGCTGCACAACGCAGGTGGGCAGACATGTTGGCGCGTCAGATGTGTCTCCTCAGACGACGCGTGACGTGATGTATGGCAATAGGGGAGACTAAACAGTTAGCGCATGCGCCTAGACCCCACGATGAGAGTCTAGTAAAAACCAGGGTTTAAACAATTGAAAATCCTTTTTTGGTGGGATTTTTTGTGAAATCAGGGCGGTATAGGAGTGGCTGTGGTAGGATAAACCTATCCAATGGGTCTGATTAGGGGAGGGGGGTATCTGGAGAAAAGCCGTATAGAATTTGTCAGGAATGAATCTGATGGCAGTTGACATAACTGGTTAGTATTCGAGGGTAAGTTTTTGTAGTCTGATTTTTTGATTCCTGAGATAATGACACCTTCTTTTTCTTCACTTCCCCATAGGGCTACATGCTTTACTGGCATTTATTGTAACTGTTTAGTCTCCCCTATACATCGCTGGTACAGCACAGCTTCCGCCATGTTTCTACACTTTTCACCGTCAACCCCTACCAACTTAGTCACATGTGAAGGGCGAGTCCACAAATTATATGATTAGCAAAAAGCTAGAATAGGTTGCGGTTGATGTTTTACGTGCTTGGCTGTCGTAACCCGCTACCTTTAACACTGGGCGATGTGTCAGACATGATAAAACAACACACGACGAAAATGCACCGTAAGCCGATGTCTGACATTTCGCCAAGAAATCTATACATACATAAATGGCGACCTACGTTATTATTTATCGTCTTTGAAGGCGTTTCGTCTTCAAGTGCGACCGGATCAAATTGAAGTTGTCATGAGCTGGTGTTGAGGTTGCAATGGTAGGATTGGATATAACAGAATCTCAGCAACGTGCCATCCCTGGATTTCCGCCTGGAAAGAAATCAACATCGAGGGAAGAAAGTCCATAAGGGTGGGCGTGATTTTGAATTTTCGAAGGATGGGTTGGTCACATCCACACAAGTTTGCCAAAAAGTCTTTATGGTTAAGTATTATTTTTAAGAAGAGAAGTCCTCACCCCAAACATTATGTGGTAACGTTACAGCACAGCATATATATCACAATGTGTAATGAATAACTAGTTTTATTGCAGAAACAATGGCTTTTTTGTGGTAGCGTGCATAGTCCAGTGGTTAGCGATCTTGCCTCTGGAACTAAAAGCCACAAGTTCGATCCTGGCTGTGTGGCTCACCCGGCATGCATGCTACCGGAAAGGGTCGCAACCTTAGGTCGGGACGTTAAGCCGTGGTTCAATGTTCATTGTGCTTGTCGAAAAGAGCTAGGTGAATTACCCCCGTACAATGAACCTGTAAATACTGTACATAGTGTCTGTCTTCTCTCCCAGTGGAAGAATAGCTCTTCAGTGAGCTAAACTGGATTGAGATCGCTTTCCTTTTCTTTGTTCATAAGCATAGCATAACATAACATAACGCAGCACAAAATAGCATATCTTCACCCCAATAGCTGTTTAGGAATTCTTTTAATGAAGGTCTCTCGGTATCAGCGCTAATGCAGTTTGGTCAAGTCCCATTAGTTCCAATTGACCTTAGAACGTCACTTTTCCGCCTTATCTTGACAGGAGACCGAGCATTGTCACGTCATAGATAACCCCATACAACTCAACCCAATCCACACAAAAAATTACGCTTTACGCTCGTTCTCATTTTGTAACTGCCGTTACCGTTTGAAGTAAGACGTTTCTGACACTAAGATATGCCACATATTAGGTGCCAAACTGCCGTTTTCGAAAGACAGAAAAGTTTTAAGTCGTCATCAAAACGACAGTTTGGCACCTTATATGTGGCAAATCTTAATGACAGGAACGTCTTACTTCAAACGGTAAAGGAAGTTACAAAATGTGTACATTTAAATGAGAACGAGCGTTTGAGCCTGCACACGGATTACACAAGGTTCTATTTGCGGGTTGTTAATTTGCGGGTTCGATTTTTCAAGGGAGAAATACACTAATGTGCGCTGTAGGCATCATTTGTTATCATTAGTACGGACCAGCGATTATTTTGGGTTAACTCCTCCCCTTGAACTTGATTGACAGTTCGTCATTCAAAGTCACAAAGCTGAAAGCATGTAGTTACTCCCTTGATAATGTCAGAAAAGTAGTTATGGACGAAAAGGAATGGAAATTTACAGCATCGTAGATCTGTTATAAACTTACGTAGCCTTGTGTACTGCTACAGTTTATTCATATAAGCACTGTCCCTGGTGCTGATATCAGGGTGATTATTGACGGAGCACCGCATGTTTATGGCGGTAGAAACTTTCTGAGTTTTCAGTTGGCAAAACCGCCTAATCTTAGTCTGTTCGTCTGGGTTGACCGCTGGCAAGGAACGCAGAATTCTGAGTGATGAAAACGTTGAAGAGTCGTTTTCAAACATGTTCTCATAATTTCTGCTGCAATAGAAAGTTTAGCTTGTACAATATCTTTATGACAAAAGTATGGTGTTGAAAATACCAGTGTTCTGACACATGTCAGTTTTATATGGTCAAACGTACAGAATTTATTGGATTACTTCGGTCGAATTCTAAAAGATAAAAGAAAATAGAAATATAGAGAATATTTATAGATACTGGCCCTGGTCATAATCGGAAACATAACGCTAATTTTCCTTAACAGATAACTGATGAAAACGTTGAAGGGTCTTTTTACAAAATGTTCTCATTTCTGTTGCTATAAAAGAATTGTGCTTGTACGATGTGTATCTGTATAGTAAAACATGATGTTGAAAATGCAGTTCAGTTTTCATGGTCAAACGGAATTTGTTGGATTCGGTCGAATTTTAAAAGATAAAAGAGGCTAAAGATACTGCGATTTTGTATATACTGGCCCTATTTCTTCAGGATTATAATCAGAAACGTAACATTAATTTTCTCAGGCCTTATACTCACTAAAGTACACTCACTAAACCGGACGTTGATAACAAGGAAAAAGGTTAGTCTAAAATTGTTTCTCACCAATCCCTGCTCCATGCCAGTTGTCATGACGACTAATTCGGCCTACCTACGCTGCCTGAGGACATGTTTTCCTACACAAGGCACGGTCCGTTCCGCTACACTGCAATGCTGTTAAGAGGATATGTTTCCATGGGACCCGATGTTATCTCATATATGATGATTACCATTTACTTTGCTTAGAGCTCTTTTGAATTATTCAGGCGCCAGTGGTGCTGTTTCTCGTGTCTTGATGGAGAGGAAAATCGTGCGGCACGAACGCTAAATTGTTTATTCCCAATCCAATAATACTGGTAAAGACGGAGTTATTGCATATCTCGTCGGACTTGTCCCTTCTGCGCACTTGCCTTCAGCTGAATGACATTCCAAATCCCTAGAAGGTTCCACAGGGGTAATCCAGTAGTCCCACATGCCCGAATCCCGGGCTTGAGATCCCCACGAGGACCTCTTACCTAAGTCCGTTAATACAGACAGAAGAGCTGTGTGCCAAATTCTGCTGACAAAGAGCCCGCAGCAGGGCGGCCATCTTGCTGACCCCTGACCTCTTGATTTCCCTTGATGCTATCGTCTTTCAAGTCTAGCCAGGTCGATAATAAATTACTTTGCGACAGAGGCTCATATGCCCTGCTCGCTAAGACTTGATGGAATGCCAAGGAAATGAAGTCAGCAAAAGAAAGCAGATGCGTATTGATTGCCTAGATTTTTTTAGCTCAAAAGATGTCAGCAAGTTTATGGCACGTAACGCATAGACGTTCGGTAGTTGGGAAACTAAAAACTACGTTTGCCTGCTATACATAGAAAATTAGGTGTTCCCTCCCACTCTTTTCAGCTCCCCACAAGACTTTGGGAAGTTTCAGACGCAACAGGTTGGAAGGGGGGATGTGTATGACTAAAAACAAAACTGCACCAATAGCATAGAATTGATTTGTACGAGAATGCTTATGGGACATTAAGGGAGAACTAAAGAATTAGCACAAAACACACACACACACACACAAACACACACAAACACACACACACAAGCAAACGCTCATACATACACACACACACGAATACAAACACACACACAGACACAAACGCTCATACACACACAAACACACACACACACTCACAAACGCTCACACTCAAAGACACACACAAACGATCCAACACACAAACACACTCATACTGACAAACACACATACACTTACACACACACACACACACACACTTACACACACACACACACACACACATATATATACATGCACTTTAACACATACAAACACGCACAATCATAGACACATACACACACTCATGCACACAAAAAGAGAGAGAGAGGGGGTTATATTCAATTTTTTTTCCCTGATGCACTGTAGTGACTTTACAAACATTGCCCAATGAGGTCATGTGTAGGAACTTAAAACTACAGTAGTAATCAGGCACTTGCGCGTTAACGGAAGTTCACACCGGCGGTAAAACTTCAAAGCATGGAGATACCGAGCTGCGTTCTCCATTTCACAGATCAAACGTAATGTAGTCACGAAGAAATCTAAGTTGCAAGACGCAGACAGTTTACTTGACGCCAACATACTGAAACATGCAAATGATATTTTGCTTGCTGATATCTACCAATTAACCCTTACAAGTAAGGTTATTGCCTCCGTGTGCGGATGTTTTGTTTTCGGCGTGTCTTGATGTCTGTGTTCTTATGTGTCAGTAATTATTTGAATTACATTAGATTGACAGGATGTGGTTGGTAGTTGCTGTAACCGGAGACTGCCATGATGTAAAGGTCAACTTAAAGGTCAAAATGGTTTCCCGGCAGGCTGGCAGGTGGTGGCAGAACACTCTCACTATGCTAATTCACAGTAATGACAGGAAGCGATCAATGGACATATATGTAATGTTAGTCAAAACCTTATTTGCATAACTTCCATTTAGTAGGACATACATGTACGACAAACTATAAATAGAAAAACGGAGGCGTGAGTTCTTCGAACTCCTCTTAGCTGAAGCTTTTGTCTTCAGGCTGATATAGTTGCACTTGTGCCTCCACGTCTCATAACTTTGAAATCGTTGCAGACAGGATGCCTGCTTCTCCCAGGACCAATACATTATCGCGACACTTGGAAGTGAAAACAATGCTGACGGGCAACTCTTTCTCTTCGTGAATTACAAATTCTTCTGTTGCTTGGATCAATATGGTTTCAATTATCTCCAGACTTTAAGGTTGTCCTTGAGGTTATAGTAGGGGATGCTCCATTCTTTTTTGTCGTCTTTAATAGCCTTAGATCTTAATTGCCCATACACATAGTGTAAGGGTAGGGCTGAAACAGAAGACTTTTTTCAAGTATGAAACGCGCATTATTACTGGTTGTTCGGTTGTATTTGTATCACCTCCATCTATTGCGTCTCTGGTTCGAGACCTTGTATGTTGTCTGCAATGCTTCAAGCACAAGCCGATATTTGTATAAAAACTGTGATAATGAATTAATTGGTATTGACATACGGCTACCGATCTCAGTCCTCTGGCGTAGCTATAGCCGTCTCCTGGGGTCTACACCGATGGATGTATATGTCACCCGGCTTGTGGAAATAATCTATATTAGATATCTACAGAAAGCTACTTGTCCGCCCTCTTGAAATATGGCACAGTTTAATCTTTGATACAGGTTCGCCATCACAACAACCTCCTGTCTTTGGACTGGAGCCCAAAACTGACCAGTCTCTGGATGACGGCCATTGTTTCTCAGTACGCATCTAAAACAACGTCAGCATCCCCCCCCCCCTCACTGGACCCACGGCACATTGGCGGCGTCGCTGCGGCCGATCAAATTGACAAAGCACTCAACGAATTTCACCGTCAAAAAACGAATGTTTTTAAGCTTTGTGTTTTTTTGGGGGGGTCTTTTTGGTCCTACTTGTACGTTTTGAATGATATTCCAATTATAACGTCAAGGGTAACACAATTCAATTTAGGACGCAGCGACGCCGCCAGCGTGCCGCGGGTCCAGCGAGAGGGGGGCTTAAGCATCTGAGACATCGTCAGCACTAGTTGTTTTTTCACAACTTTATTCACCACCACCAATTTTTACAACCAAGGTCAATATCAAGTTGAATCACAACATCGTAATCATTCAAAACGATACTAGAAAATAACACTACAGAAGCGATACAACATTGTAAACAAAGCTTAACTAGCTATGACAAATAGGTACATGAAATAAAAATAAACATCATTGCAAGGAAACAATACTAAAAATAGTAAGTAAAATAGTATCACACGTCAATTTGGTTCTCAAGAGGTGGGAGGGTATTGATACTGGTAAGTTTATTTTTGAATTCCCATTTGAAAATACAGGCCAGATCTTTTTGACTTGAAGTCAACATTAGTTGGTATGCTACGGCATTAATTGAATGGAGGGGAGGGGGGGTCGATTTTACTCCTGACTTATCATTAGACGAGTGGTACCACTACTGATGCAAGATGAGCATCCTTCATATTCAGGACAGGGACTTGATATGGTTTGATTTATAATGCCACGGTGGTCGATTTTCTGAGTAGTTAGGCTGGCAAAAGGAGAGATCGAGATATCAGAGGTTCGATTCCTGGGAATCCTGGCTAGACGTTGCATCCTTGGAAAAGGCGCTTTACATGACCTTCCTCACTCGTCTAGGTGTAAACATGGGTACCTTGTTTTGGTTGTGGAAATAAAAGGCAGTGAACATATGGATGGACACTGCCTTCCCCTTAAGGCCCCCCTCTCACTGGACCCGCGGCACGCTGGCGGCGTCGCTGCGTCCTAAACTGGATTTGTGTTACCCTTGACTTTATAATAGAAATATCATTCAAAACGTAAGAATGACCCAAAAGACAATAAAA
The DNA here is from genome assembly GCF_035083965.1 of Branchiostoma lanceolatum. NCBI lineage: Eukaryota > Metazoa > Chordata > Leptocardii > Amphioxiformes > Branchiostomatidae > Branchiostoma > Branchiostoma lanceolatum. The sequence goes on from NC_089725.1 coordinate 8,481,119, forward strand.
CACACAAAGCTTAAAAATATGTTTTTCTTGTCGATGAAATTCGTAAAATCGAGTACTTTGTCAATTCGATCGGCCGAAGCGACGCCGCCAGCGTGCCGCGGGTCCAGTGAGAGGGGGGGGGGCTTTACCGTGCTCTAGACACAGGCCCACCTAACTCAAACAGAACCGGAACCGTCAACATGCGTCCCTTACCTACGTTGTCACTTGCAGAGTTCTAGATCATTCAACATGGTCAAACACCTTGGTATGGTATTAGGGTCATGTTATGTTTACCTAGCTATGACCATCGCCTTGCTTTATACAAAACATTGTAGATATACGCCCAAAAATAATTGCTCAAGTAACTGGATGATATTTTGAAACAGTCAATTTCTATTTTCGGCGTAGACATTAAGATTTTTCATTGCAGATAGATATACGCCAAAAAATAGTTACTCAAGGAACTCGATAATATTTTGAAACAGTCAATTTCTATTTTCGGCGTATCTTATTACCTAGATGTCTAACCTTCATCAACGTATTGTAGATATATGCATGCACCTAATCGACACTCCAATTCTAAAGGAGCTCTCTCAACATATCGGAATAAACGATACATGTGTAGAAATTGCAAACACAAGAGGTCTCCAATAATGTTGAACCAGTATTAAGTGCCGATGTCGAATTGTGCCGTGCTCTACAAGTGTTTTGACCTTCAAAGTAAAGGCAGATAGCCTCAATTATTGAACCGCCAGGACACTTAACCTAAATGCACCTAGTATAATGCAATTGATGTAGACTTATATAACGCCAGTCTCATCCGGATAGATCATTGGATCTTTAGCAAGGGCTACGTGACAAATAGAATATTCTGGGACGATCCTATTAAAGAAGGGACCAAGAATAGAACAGGTGAATAGGAAAATCGTATAAGAGCAAGATTAGACCATATTAAGAGTTTTGGTCCTGGAGTGCATTCAGGTTGTGCTGTTGTGGTCGGCCTATTCCGCCCTAACCCTGTCACTGAGTTCACCTAAACTGAAACGTATATCGGTAGTTTACAAGGTGTCTAACAGGGGCAACAAATATAGGAGCTAAAATTATGTAAGGGCATTACAACGCGTTAAAATCGTATCATAGAACAAATACAGTGCACGTGTACATGTGTGTTAGATGCATACGCATACACATTGACGGCGTATTTTGAAATAAAGCAAGAACAAGAATATTCTACAATCAGTGACTTTAGAAGTAATATTCTATTTAATTGATATTTGTTAATATTCGTTAATATTCTAGTAACTGGTAATCACACGTGACTGATGAATCTCTTCAACGAAGGGCTAGTATGTTTTGTCATGTAGTGCGAAGTGTCCACATATGATGACTGCATCATCATCATCATCATCATCACCATCATCATCATCATCATCATCATCATCACCATCTACTGGTGCTGCATCTGCAGCCGTGGAAACACTCAGTTGTAATCAGTCTTTCTACAAATTGCTGCACTTGCTTTTGTAAGAGGACCCATTTTTCCGTGCTTGAGGTCTGTCTTCGGCGTTCTGAGCAAGTTTATACGGTATCGTCTTTTGCGGGCCTTGTTTTAGTCTCTACCAGACTAACCACGCCGTCTATAGGGAGAATATTTGCCAGGGTTTCATTTGCAGGGTGAAATGTTATCTTCACCTTGGACTGACTCTACCGGCTAATTATTCCTTTTTCTGTCGAATTCTACGATCCATATGCCTGTAGAAGGGCCTGGTGGAGGCTAGCCTTGTTTATGTTGGAGCCCGGTACCGCAACTCCAAGGCTTTTCGTACAGGTGCTGCATCATCCTACTGAATAACATCTTGCAGATCTTGTCCACCATTGTTTTGCACCACCGTATCACCAACATGATCATATGATGGCATCGTGCCGGCATGATGGACGATGGTGCTCGGTACCTACTCGTCACCCGTACCCAAGGTCACAGCTCGCTCCCGACATTTTCATCAGCACCAACGTCATCAGCGGTACACCTGGCCACTCTCCGCTGATTGGATGTCATCACTTACTGGATTCAGTCCATGTCACAGTGAGGGACGGGGTTATCAATACGTGCTTGTGGGGACAAAAATGTAGAGAGGGTGGACCATTGTGTCACATCATCTTTGAACTGAAATACATTCGTTTAAAAAAAAAAACAACACCGCAATGTTTCCAATTCAATAAAACATTAAATGGAGGTCCCGTGTTTGAGGAGAGCCATGTATACCTCGAGCACGTAAACGAACCCACTCCTTTTATCAAAAAGAGTACTAGTAGTTTGTCCCGGTGCGCACCAGACAAAAACCTATCAGTTATGAAGCTAGTCTTTGATAATAGACAATTTCTGATTGGGATACATTGGCAAGGACGGTCGAACCAATAAACAAACAGCCATTCAAAGTCAAACCTAATGAATCCACACATTGGTCAGAAGTATAATGTAATCAGAGGCACAGGCACACTCTCTCTTTCAGGTCACGTTTCTCGCTACCCCTGCCGGCAACGAGGTTTGACGCTTTACTGGACCGAGACACAACGGTATCTCCACCGAGAGATTCAAGATTCTCAGGATATGAAAATAAGAACGTTCGATAGCCAGAGGTGCCTCCAAAATCGATGAAGACTTCCCCCGGGAAATAAATGCTCTGTATTATTTTCTCACAGTCGGCCCAAGACTTTCATTTAAGATACCGAAGTATTGAATACTTGGTAAGGTGATCTTCAGTGGTTCATCTTGAAGAAGGATGAAGCCGAAGGGGACAGGTACTGATGAGAACTCTTTGTCAATAAGATATAAACATTCATGAACTACATGAAGATACATGGTTGGGAATGGATATCATTATCATGTATAAGCAGCGACACCTGTGCTGCATTACTATGTGAACCAGTCAGAACTGCCTTGGAGAAGGTGACAGATGGTCACCGAAACGTCGGTGGAATAAATCTCTTGGTTGTGTAAAAAGAGACTTTTTATTCAGTGACTTACCAACCTGATGAAACTATTCACGTACATGGTAACGGTACAAATATTGGGTTGAGAAATATGCAAGGATCGTGTTCATTCGTCTATGACTCCTTTCCCTATTTGTTGTTATATCTATGACCTTGAATAAACCCCGGAGGAATCATGAAGCTGAAGACTTCACAATGATCTCACGCAGCACCTTTCATTTCCGTTTAAGATAACCACTTATAACGCTGCTAGAAGTATAGACCATTCATGACAACCTGTGTAGAAGGGGAAATGGTGATAAAGGAAGGTGAAGACCTTACAGAAATCTAGATAAATGAGGTTGACCAGTCTTGATATATTCGCAGAAATTGAACCTGCAAAAAGGGTTTGATCATCATCATATCTTGCCGCTCCACTTCTGTATCCACTGCCGGGCAGTCTGGTTGGCCTCTCTTGTAGATCATCGTCAGTACATGTTGTGCCAAGTTAAGGGTTTGGTAACCACTGGCTACAATCAATATACCTGTTAATCATAAAGTTAATCAACTTTTTTTTAAATACTTCCTCTGCAAACGGAATTATTTGCAGGGACATGCGTTGATTGTGATGACGATGATGAATTGTTTATTCAGTATATACAATATTAACAAACAAGCAACAGCCTTACATCTAGTTATTGACATTACTGTCATTGTTTTCATTATGATTATTATTATTAATTTTTGTATATTAATTTTCTGTTTATATTATCAATGTACGTACATAACTTATTATAACTTATTTCATTTTATGTAAAGCAGTATTAATCACTGAGCAGGGCTACCCTTGGTTAACATGACCAAAAAAATAATAAAAAATTGACCATAATCGATAAGAATGCGCAGCCCCACCAGTCGTTTTATTTACGACTGTTTAGGCTGTAACATCCTTGCGTTTTGAATCTCTGCCAAAGGCTGAACTGTTCAAACATCGCCTGTCGTCTCCAGTTTGCGCATGATGGATTCTCCAGAAACCCGGAGATGGCACAAGTAAAGTCGGCGGATAACCATCCCACTGACAACCAACGGGAGATGCTTGATCAATGGTCGGATTTCTACGATGCGTTCCCTTAGCACCGTGCTTCATCCAGCCATTTCAGCTCGCGCCGATTTGTCAGGATTAGGGCCGACAGCTTGGCGTCTCCTCCTGGGCCTTTTTCTGTCCAGAGTCGGACGGAGAAGTCCTACCGGACCGTATTTGGCTGTACCAGGGTCGCAATCTTAGTAATAGTTTTGTCGCGAAAGGTGTTTAGAGGAAGATTAAGGTTACTACCTTGAGTATGCCTATTGTAATGGGACAGCTTGGCTCTACCAGTGTCGTGATCTTAGTATCAGTTTTTTTCGTGAAATTTATTTAGAGAAAGTTGGTTTGAGGTTACTATCTTGAGTATGTACCAACGTCGTGATGTATATTAGGTTTGTCATCAAAGTTAGTTTAAAAAAAGGTGAGGTTACTATCTTGAATATGCCTATTACGATGGGACAATTTGTCTCTACCAGCGTCGTGATCTTGCTATTAGTTCTGTCATCAAAGTTAATATTCAGAAAAAGGGTTGGGTTACCTGAGTATGCCTATTATGATTGGACAACTTGGCTTTACCATCGTCGAGATCTTAATATTAGTTTTGTCTTGAAAGTTATTTAGAAAAAAACTGTTTGGTTAATATATTACTATCTTGAGCATGCTTATTGTGATGGGTCAGCTTGGCTGGGTCGTCATCTTAGTATTAGTATTGTCATGAAAGCTATCTAGAGAAAGTGTAAGGTTGCTATCTTGAGTATGCCTATTGTGACTTGACAGTTTGGCTCTACCACGTCGTGATCTTAATATTAGTTCTGTCATTTAAGTTATTTAGAGAAAGGGTGAGGTTGCTATCTTGAGTATGTCTATTATGACTTGACAGTTTGGCTCTACCACGTCGTGATCTTAATATTAGTTTTGTCATCAAAGTTATTGAAAGAAAGTGTGAGGTTGCTACCTTGAGTATGCCTCTTGTGATTGGACAGCTTGACTTTACCACTCAGCGTCGTTATCTTAATATTAGTTTTGTCATAAAAGTCATTAGGTAAAGGATGAGGTTACTATGTAGAGTATGTCTATTTTGGCTGTGCAGTTAGGTGAACAGTTTGTGCCTAACTGGAAAATACATATCTGCTTACAGACTTGCTAAAATTGCCTCAATCGCCTCAATTGCAATTCAAAGCGACTCTGGTAGATCACTTAGTAACTGGGTGCATTTAACGAAAACTCACGCTCTCTAAAGATTGATTTGCTGTTCTCGTAAGCTGTGTTAGACGTCCAGCTTTGTGGAATAGGCTTAGAATAGATTAGGACAAAGCATGTGGGATTGCAATAGCTTAAGTACTAAGGGAAAGCGGATCAAGAGAATCAATTGGTTTTCCGCGTTGTCGGAAAGTCGTTTGTGTGCTCTACGGAGCGAATTTCTTGGGAAAGACCTTGTACCAAAACATGTGCAAGAAAATAATCTTAAAATGTGTATGTATGTTTGTAACATTACATTGTGTGAAGCGGTGTCTTTGGGCGTGATATAGTGCTGACATGTTCAGATCATCTGACACCAGTACATGACTTCACATTGTTTTCATTTGGGTTACTAGAATAATCAGTGACATATTATAAAGATAACAAACACGTACCTCCAAATTTTCAACGTTGGAGGTACGTGTTTGTTACCTTTAAAATATGTCACTGATTGAAGAATATTCTAGTAACTGTGATTATACGTGACTGATGAATCTCTTCAGCAATGTTTTGATTTGAAATTTGGACCCAATTCGAACTTTGCCTTGTAGACCTTGCTGATCATTCTGTAATTTCACCCACTCGCCTGGTTGTCACGTTCAAATCTACTATCCTTTCCTACGGTCTAGATTACGTTCCTCATCAAAGCCACAGTACTACCATTACCTACGACGTAACATGCATTACAACGTTTCAGACAGCATCCGTTATCTTTCGTCAGTGACCAAGGAAAGATCTGGCAGAACTAGGTTTTAAACCAAAACTCCAGGATCTACTTGATTCATTAGCATACAACCTTGTTTTGACTTACTATTCAATTGAACCAACTACAATTGTCTTCACTTCATTAACATATCTATTCGGAGGTTTGGTATAAAACCTGGTTATGCCAGATCTTTCCTTAGTCAATGACGAAAGATAGCGGATGCTCTTTGAAACGTCTGTTTCAAAATCTTATCCAGTTGCTTGAGTAAGTATTTTTAGCGTATCTTATTTCCTTGATGTCTTACCTTCATCAACGTAACATGCATTGCCTTTAGGTATTTTGAAACCAGAGTTAGGTACTTCACTCTCTTTTTTTTTTTCATTCAGAATGTCTATATCTGATATCAATGATATATGTTACCACTCTAGTTGACTCTGTGGTACATCAATAGAATTCGTGCTCTGTGCACGCTCCCACTGAGGCTATATATAATATGAATATATATATATCTTTTATTTGCAAATTCATGCCCGTAGGCTACTCGCAAGGGTACAAACAGCAGAAAGGGTAACAATGGTAACAAGTGTCTATTCCATGCATCTAACTTATATTTCTACATACAACATTACTGGGGGGGTTTGACTGCTTATAATAATAACTTCATTGCACAACATTATTGTACAATGTACAAAGTATGGCATCTCCATATAGAGAGAGAGAACCAACGCTGTAATGTCATTTCTGTTTTTCTGGGAATTTCTGAGTGGTATAAAAATCCTAGTGGCTCAGCGATCTTACCACTCAGTCTTAACGATATCCTTTACGGCCAAGTGACGAACCATATTTGTGCTTTATAACTAGACAGAGTGTTTTGCGAAATCCTGACTAGTATGCGTATAGCCACCACGAACGATCTCTAATTATACATTTAGGGCTTAGATACATCGGCATAGAATAATTCCACGTCAGTTCATTGGAGGACAAGCTCAGATGCCCTTAGACAAAATCCCCGCTACAAATTGCCAACTGCCGCTGTTTTGACGTTCCCGTAATTCATATGATTCATTATTACAGTTATAGATGGGGCATATTGCCGCCGCATCTATAAAATTTGCGTTCATTGAAGACGTTCGTATATGATTCCGATAGTCTACGTCGCTTTCCGGTCTCCATCAACTGTTCTGCAGCTTCTGCCTCTCTGATTGACATTTCCGGGTATCATCAACAAATCTCGTTAGCAGAATGGAACGTGATTGGTCGTTACGACGGTCCGGGCACGATTACCTATTTTGTCCCAAACGAACTGATGGTGCATTAGGGAATAGTACCAAATTTTGTGACGCCCACGTCAAAGTTCATGCCAGTACGTTGTTGGTTGATTTCTGCATCACTATTAATTGAATACTGTAATTCTTATACGCCAAAAATGATTACTCAAGCAACTGGATAAAATAATCCCAAATGCCTGAAAGTTCGACGCGTAGACCTCCTTTCCTGTTGAGGGTGGGATTGTACTTTCTATCATATATTGCTTCTTTAACTACTCGTTCGAACCAACGGCGTTCGCGGTCTCTGTGCATTCTAGATTGAATTATTGTCCCTGGCTGTGTTGTAGATGGTGGAAATGGCAAAGGAGTAGCCGAACAACATTAGCTCGAGCTCCTAAAACAACAGGAGCTAATTTAGTCATTAGCATATGTAACTTTATGTTCACTGTTTCCACTGCCACCACTGTACAGTGAACTTATCATCACCATGTAAAAATTGTAGTTATTATTTATGATTCCTTCACACATCCGTTCTGTAAACCACTTGCCGCCACTGTGAAGTTAAAGTTCAGTGAAAATGTCAATTTTCCTTACACCGTGAAATTTTGCAACCGTGAAGATAAAGTGATTTTTATAGTAACGGGCAAACATCCCATATGCTGAGCAATTGCAATTGCAATTGTTTTTTTTTCCACTTCGAAATGAAATGGCGTGGCTGTTTTCGTCTTTCGTTTTTCTTTTCAATTTGGAGATGCCTGTGTCATTATTTCTCGGATAAATTGAAACATGATAGGGTCATACCATGGCAAATCCATTTTAACATTTAATAGCATTTATGACGTCAAAAGTGAAACAGCATGATATGTAAATATTAGCTTCTGTGAAGGCTTATCATATCTTTAGTAACAATTACTCGTATCAACATGTCGCACAGTGATAGATGAACAAGAGTTTTCAATAAAATATGATTTTATAAATAATGATAATTTTGATTAGGCTAGTTATTAATCAATTTATACATGTGTTACGTGAGAAGAAATTTTGTAAAATCATAGTTTTTACTATATCTTTTAATATCAATCTTAGAGTGTATTCTTGCAACATCTCTTGTCCTGTGTCAAGTGAATGAACTAAACTAGCGTATGACAGTGTAAAACAAGAGTTCAGAGACCTCATATCTCCATGAAATATATATTATGCACATTAGGCCCTAATTTGTATGACTTAGATTCAACCATGATCACTGTCAGATAGCTTCCAAATGCGACTAGTATGAAATTCCAGTTATCTACCAATATGGAATTACAATATATTCTAATTATTATGCAACTTAGGTCATAAAGATGATTTCTAAAGATATATTTCGGTGGATCGCAGAGGAGAAAAGTTGGGTTTATGCAGGTCTACAAATGTGTTATTCGCCTTGCCTCCGAACACATATGGACCTCCATTATAACCAAGGAGTGTGACAGCCACCGAAAGTGCCACTTGATTTAAGACCGACCCAGTACTTAGTCCCATTTCCAGAAAGGCAGCTAGCAGACATATCTTAATCGAAACGTTAGGACGCGGATGGGCCCATCACGGAGCAATCCAACCACTCCGAGCTACGGCAGAGGGATGAAGATAAAATATAAAACGTTTCCATCCGGCATATCTAAGTGCATTTTCAGCCGTTTCCCAGAAGCGATACGGATCTTATCAGTCTGAAGCCATTCGCTGAAGCCAAATCCTAATGTATAGTATACAGTACGTAAGTATCACAGTATGTATGTATAATGGAGGAGTCTAAGGGAAAGTTGAGTAACTCTAAGTCACACTCGTGGACGTTAGCCTTTCGCTGAAGCCAAATCCTAATGTATAGTATACAGTACGTATGTATATACCCAGTATGTATGTATGATGCAGGAGTCTAAGGGAAAGTTGAGTAACTCTAAGTCACACTTGTGGACGTTAGACTTTCGCTGAAGCCAAATCCTAACGTATAGTATCGAGTACATATGTATCCACATAATGTATGTATAATGGAGGAGTCTATGGGAACGTTGAGTAACTCTAAGTCACACTTGTGGACGTTAGCCTTTCGCTGAAGCAAAATCCTAACGTATAGTATCCAGTACGTATGTATCTACAGTATGCATGTATAATGGAGAAGTCTAAGGGAAAGTTGAGTAACTCTAAGTCACACTTGTGGACGTTAGCCTTTCGCTGAAGCCTAATCCTAACGTATAGTATAAAGTACGTATGTATACACAGTACGTATGACTAATGCAGGAGTCTAAGGGAAAGTTGAGTAACTCTAAGTCACACTTGCGGACGTTTGTCGGGAAGATAAAGTATCAGATCATCGCCCTTTTTTGAGTACAGATATTAAGCGATGACAAATGTTCGAAACATTTTTGAAAGACGCCATCAGTTATGAAACAGAAAATCCCCTGCCTCATCCTTTTTCCATAGACAGCTCAAAAGTGCCGAATGACTCTCAAATTCAACATATAAATCTGGTGTGAGGCAGAATAAATCATCAGATGGTATTTCATATTTCTTATACACTATAAAGTTAAGTTTAGTCTGTATAGATAATAGGGCAGCCCCTTTTTTAGAATACATCCTTTATTACAGCAGCGTATGTTTACATGTTCCTTGACCCGTTATCACACGCTATATACAGACTCTAGCTTCTGAACGCTAGTGGTTTGATTCAAGAAAATAATCTCTCTAATTCCATTGTGATGTCTTTGTCAGCAGGACTAGCCCTTTGTTATGATAGTCACAGACTAGTTGGGCAGCCATGTTTGTGTGTCCTTAACAGCCAAACCCATAATCAGATAAAAGAAAATAAATGAACGATTGCAAATGCAGCCATCTACATCGGAATGACAAAAAGGTAGCTTTAAATCAGTGCCAATTACACAAGCAGTTCCAGTCGTGTGGCGTCGTGTGGCGCAAGTGGTAGAGCGCGCGGCTGTCAAACAATGGGACCCACCACATCTTTCGAAAAAGAGTAGGGGCATGCCCCGGTGTGAGTGGATCAAAACATTCCGGCCTAAATAGGGTAGGGAATTTCCCGAGCAGCCTTCGTAACCCCTGCTCCTCCTAATGGGTCAGTGAATAGTCTCCAAGCAGACCTACGGGTTGGCAAAGACCGTATCCAACAGGCAGAAGGAGTTTTTATGGCTATGAGACTTGGGTTGGCTATAAAAACTCCTTCTGCCTGTTGGATACGGTCTTTGCCAACCCGTAGGTCTGCTTGGAGACTAGTCAGTGAAGTCATGCTTGTCTCGAGCATTGATGTTTCTGACCTTGCACTGAGCGAGTTCGTGAAAAAAAGTCTCTTTTGCGGTCGCTTTATTGTGTGATTGAATGAATACTGACCAACCCTACTGTCAGTCCTGATCCCAGTATTAGCGAACCGTACATCTAGGTCAGTGCAACAAGCGATAACAGTCTGATGGAGGAAATGGTTTATTTATGGACTTCCTGGATCTAAGACTAGCCCTGGGTTAGACATGGTAGACGTAATACGCCTACTCAAAGGAAATCCGTTCTAAGTCCTCTTTATATTTCAACTGAGCTCGCGAGCGAGATGTTTTCATAGGAGGCAGTACGACACATTTTGTCAAAGCATTAGAAATTTTCACATTTTTAAACTAACACCAGTCGATCATTCGTGATGATGTTATGCGTATGCAATAAGGCCATGTTTACTCGATTATATGGATGGCATCCTCTGGGAACCCCCAAACTGATGCGAGCGTGTGAAAAAGGAATTAAGAATTATTTTTACTACAGTGTGAAATCTAAGTGATCAGAAAGGTTGAACAAATGACTAAACACTGAGGATGGGATAACTAACAATAGATTCTTCATTTTTGTTTCTTCACATCTTCTTCTTTGAGTTTGAGTTTGGAATTTACATTCTATGACATTAGTATCCGTTTTCCGATTTTTTTTACAGGTGCTTTGTACAGTATAGTATATTTTTAAGGAAACGGACGAAAACTGATGCTCGCACGGATGTAATCCATATAATCTAATAAACATGTAACAATGACATTTCATACATTTACATGGATTATTCATATCAAACAGGCGACGTACCAATAATAAATTCTTCACAATAGTTACGCGTCCCAGACCTACTAAAGGACATTATTCACCGCCCAACATTGTTGATGATGTATTACACATCTTGAAGGTAAATCCCGCATCACGTTATATATAAAGATATATTCTGGCATACTCATATTGTAACGATAAATCCTACATCTACATTACTACATATCCAACAATATTCTAATAACAAAGTAGTTATATTTTTTTCAATTAAGTAGCATATCAATACACGCCATACATTCTTTGATAATGGATTCTGATGACGTATTTTTGTGATTTAGATTTATTACGTTTACGACATTGTATTAGTGTATTATCACACACGCAATGTTGATATGATAAGACGTCAACAAACAAACATTGCAGTGATATTTGTATTAACACAAATGATTTAGCTGCATTATCTTAATGATAAATCAGCCATGGCCGTCATGATCGTTTTCAATAGATTCAGCATTGCAAAAGATTTCAGTAAAATATTGCAACATATCAATCAGTGCTAATTATAAATCATAAAGTCTTCACAAACAATATCTGATGGATACATGTATTTGCACTCTTATTATGAACCACGGCGTGACAAGAATTTGTCGTATCCAGATGAAAAATAGTCACGTAATAACTGTGCTAACAAGATGGGTACTTCTAAATGTCAGTAACGCAAGCAAGATATTCACGCCAACGTGCATAATCATCACTTGTCTCGAGTTGCTAAACCATCTCTCGATATTTCAATGTACAGTTACAGTTGTATGGTATACATTTATGAACTGAAAGGATATTTCTCTTGGTTTGGGGTGTGGGGGGGGGGGGGTACTTCTGCACTCTAGCACTCACGGTTGCACGGTTTCTGACAGAATCATTCGATGAAGGTACGCGAAAAATAGTTACTCATTCGACAAGCAACGGGATAAAATTTTGAAACAGTCAGACGTTTCAGACAGCATCCGCTATCTTTCATCATTTCATCATGTTCATTAGCATACAACCTTGTGTTGACTTTCTATTCTATTAAACCATCTGAAATTGTCTTCATTTCATTAACATAAAATGATAATGATGTCACATTTTGGTATAAAACCTAGTTCTGCCAGATCTTTCCTTAGACACTAACGAAAGATAGTGGATGCTGTGTGAAACGCCTGACTGTTTCGAAATTTTATCCAGTTGCTTGTGAGTAACTACTTTTGGCGTATCTTATTACCTGGATGTCTAACCTTCATCAACGCATTCGATGAAGGGTTCCACTGACGAGGGGTTTCCAACGTCACACTGCGTCACATTCTGCGCATGAACAGCTACTTGACGAAGATTCTGAACAGCTGGTTGAAATAATTGGTAGGGTGAAACGAGTCTGAGATCTCACTCACGTGAGTGGGAAGTGTGCTTGATTCGCCATCTTTACTGCAACGCTCGTTGTCTCCACTAAAAGGGAAGGTTTGTGGAGATCTAGTTGACGATCGTGTATAGTCTCGTCAAGTGAGATCACATGTGTGCTTCGAATTCATTCCGACGAAGATAAGAAGTATCCTCGCATGCACTCAACGTCAGAATGATCAAACATACATACATCAGAACAGTTGCAACAGTGGGGATCAACCTCCACTACTAGTGGTTAGGGTTTGGCGCTCTCACCGCCAAGGCCCGGGTTCGATTCCCGGTGTGGAACCACTATAAAAACTCAAAGGGTAAACTGTAAAACCACTGTAAAAACCCAAACCCAAAAAGGTACCCTGCTCCCGGGATTCGAACCCATGCCGATTCCGATCCACACGGCTTGGGAATCCAACGCGCTAACCACTAGGCTAAACGGTTTGGATCGGTTGGTGGAGGTAGACTCCCACTGTTACACAGTCGAACCTAGTCGGGCAACCACCAGGGGCAGGCAACCACCTGCAGTTGCATGCCACTAGTATAACAGCCCAGTCTAATATTACATAGTGAAGACCCTCTAGTAAGCAACCAACTCTCTTACCCAGCCAGCAACCACCCCTCCAAACAACCAAAACCATGAAAGAGCTGTTTAATTTCTCCACTTTTACAGACAAAAAGAAAACTACCCTTCTCTTAGCTTCACAAAACCCACACATTACAGAAAAAGCGGGATCATTCATCTTCCACTGTCTCGGAAAAAGAAGTCGAATCCAATAACTTAGAATGTGATGTCAGTAGTCACACTGGAGTTGTAGAATACTATATTGTTCACTGTCTGTCCGTTCTTTTCATGTTGAATGTATTTGCAATTAGCCTACGGGCAAGAACTTGCAATAAACTTTCTATATAGTATTACATTAAGAGCAACATCGGAAGGTACATGTTAGATGATTCAACCTCTAACATCTAGAATACAGTATAGATTTCCAAGAATTCCAATCAATAGCACTGCTGACTCATGGGGTCGACCTTTCCATCAATTGCTTGGTCGGCTACTACATTTGCAGATGCGTCATTGTGAAGACAACATCTCTTTGTAATTCCCACGAATACAGCTCTGTTCACCGGGAAGAAAGGTGTCGTTTTATGTCCTTGAATCAGATGTAAAACATTTGTAGCTCTTTGAAATAGATTAAGGTGCACCAGGGCTCAGAGATGTTGATGTTTACTGAACAACAAAGTAAACATAACAATAGCTAGAAAAGCAACAACAACAACAACATCAACGACAATATCATTCTGGGCGGCAAATGCATTATAACATGCTGCAATAAAAATGTATTGGAAACATGGCTAATGTTAACATAACTTCGGTGTTCACGAATATTCAAATGATTTCTTTTTTGTCTTTACAGATAGCAGTTTCTTGTTGGCAAATGCTTCTATCGTGGACTGGCCTATAGTGTACTGCAATGAAGGCTTCTCCAAACTGTCCGGATATTCTCGTGCTGAGGTTATGCAGAAGAGCTGCACGTGCAGGTCAGTTTGCCTCATTGTTGTTTTACCATTTTGCTTTTTAGTATCAATCCGCGGTACTGTTTGCCTGTCCTAGCGTATCATCATTATGTGAACTATTTGCCTCATTGTTGTTTTACCGTTTTGCTTCTTAATATCAATCCGCCGCAGTACTGTTTGCCTGTCAAAGCGCATTATCATAATGTGAACTATTTACCCCAGCAACACGAGTCGGAACTATTTTGATGTTCCCTTTGCGATCATGATGTTTTGTTAAGAATTCAGAACTAACCACATTGCAATCTGGTAAAAAAAATGGATAGATGAGTAAAACCAATGTGTCTCCAATGCCTTTGTCAATAACACATGGAGAGAAAATGTTGTATACACGTGAATACGATTTTGGTTCAGTCAGTTAGTAGACATATAGGGCAAAATAAAATGGGAAGTATAGAATTTGGCCAACTTAAAGGCATCCAGAGCATTTCATGAGGCTTGAAAACTGGAAATATTCTAATTGCTGTAATCTTTATGAAATTGACATTCAATGCCACTGTTTACCACATTTGCGTGCGGATTTCTTATCAAAAGTGCTCAGAAGCGGCACAAAAATAAGCTACATGGTGATATTTTAGTTTCACGCGCCTAGTATAAATAGACGGATACCATAGCCCCGCCCACCTCCGTCAAAATGTAGAAATGCAAAATTAAAACATACAAATACAAATATTTGAAGGACATGCAGTCATTCTCTCCTTGGTTGAACTGCTAATTGTAATGGACAGTCAGGATCAGTCTATTAGGGCTTGGATTTTCTATCAGTTCTCACCACACAACAACATCGTATCTTTGGTCCTTTAATGACGATATGTAATGGAATAGTGTTATTGAAACTTACTATATGTAGGAATGACTAGAAATTGGAGATTCGTTATTCAAGTTTCTCGCCTCAGAAAATACTCTGGATGCCTTTAAAACAAAATGAAACCTCCTACAAGGCAGCAGCTCTGCTATGGAGACATGATCACAGTAGACGATATGAAATAAGAGTGAGTTAAAATTAACCACATGCCTGGTGGCAGTTCTATGGAGTTCATATATCTCAAAATACATCATGATAATACGCGTCTGTGTAGTAAGCTACTTGTTGCCGACATGAAAAATGGAGGTATAGTTTTTTGCATGTCTGTGTGTGTGTGTGTGTGTGTGTGTGTGTGTGTGTGTGTGTCTGTATTTCTGTGTGTGTTTCCGGATTTTGCTGTCAGCATAGAAACCCTGGATGGATTACAATGATATTTGGTACATGTATGTGGGTACGTCTTTGGAAGACGAAGGTCAAGGTCGATTTTGGGCCCCCTGGTATGTTTGTTTGCTTGTATGTGACCCTGTTTTTTTCAATATGAAGATTGTATTGTGACAGCTATATCTCTCCGTGGTCCACTGTTCATAATGCTTGTCGAAAAGAGCTAGGGCAATTTCAACGGCACAACGAACCTGTAAATACTGTATATAGCGTCTGTCTTCTCTGTCACGACCAGTGGAAGATTAGCTCTCCAGTGAGCTAAATTGGATCATGATCATTTTTCCTTTTTTTGTTCACTTTTCTCTCTCTCTCTGAACAGATTTATGCACGGAGAACTCACCGACAAGGAAACCGTCAAAAAGATCGAGGAGACGTTGGAGGTTCAGGACACCGCACAAGTGGAAATTCTCATGTACAAAAAAAACAGTACGTGTCTTCATATCTCACCAAGTATTGCTGCGTACCTAAACCCCGGACCTGATCCGGACTGGACCTAATGTTTAGATTCAAGTCCAAAAATAACCTAAACGTCTGGAAACAAGTCCGGCCTTGAAATTTGTTTTTAAAATCTCTCGCTTATACTCTCCTTTTTGTTTTAAACCTCCTTGAACCTTCCTTAGATCGTGAACTTTGCAATGGAAAAATATGAAAACATTGCTGTTTTTGTGTTTATAACTGAAACATTGTGTTTACTACTGACTGCATATAATTTTGCAAATATAGTTTTCAAGTTGCATGTGAATCCCAATATGCAATTTTACATGTAACAGGAAAAACATATTTTAGCACACATATGCCATGGGTTCAAGTCCGGACTTATAAGTCCGGACTTGAACCTAAACCTCTGGATCTAAATCCGGACCTGAACCTGAACACGGGTTTAGGTACACAGCACTATCACAAGTGTTTCCCTTTATATCATAGCCTGTCTGTAACCATAAAGAGGAACATGCAAATGTACGGCTGCATGACAAGACAATGATCTAGATCAATTTCTGGACTTCTGATGTGATTTTCGCTGACGGATTCAGTTTCCAGACAGCGTTATATCTTGCTTCGTGTGTCACAGCAAATACAATCAACCGCGGATGATTATTTTTGAGTACGTTTGGCGTCGTCCCGGCTTCCCGCTCGACCGCCGCGATAAATGAACCATGGAAGGGGAGGGGCGCACAATATTAGGCTATCAAAGTACCACTGGAATGATTCAGTCCTTTACTGTTAGATAAAGTATGCATAAGCGAAGTAACCGGATATAGTTATACTTCACCGGAAACGAACACAGTTACACATGTAACGTTAGCTTCAAAATAACTGAACATCTTCTTATCGAACTTCTGTTACTATGACATAATGTATAAATTCAAAACATCATATTTTTTTTTGCTAGCTGATATTTGTCAACATATCTGTAACAGTACTTGAAATATACTCCATGAAGACTTGCGAAATGACTATTTCAAAATTGTATCCAGTTGCTTGGGTGACTATTTTTGGCGTACATACATATTACCCTCCGAAAATAATTTCATCAGGTTGGTAGCAGGTGAGAACTGTGCCTGGTTGTGTACAAAGAACCTCCTATATCCTACATATTACCCTGTATAATCATAAGCTGGAACAGTGTAAATGCTATTATGAGGCTCTTTTTCTCATGAGCAGGGCTAGGCTCTAAGGTAGAATAGAAACTAAACAGAAGGAAGTGTTACATTTTAGTATATTTGTAGTTAATACTAGTCCTGACAATACCTTGACAATGCCTGTGCACTATATTCCACATAGGAACGCCACTATGGTTCTTACTGCACGTGGCACCCATCAAAAACGAGAAGGACAAGGTCGTGCTGTTCCTCTGTACCTTCAAGGACATTACTCTTCTCAAGCAACCAATCGACGACGCCGAGGCAAATGGTAAGCCACACCGGTTCATCGTTACAGATCCAACCAGATAAGGTCTGATACGGATCTCGGAAAAAAAAGGGATGGGGGTTGTGGGATGTGAAATACTGTAAACTTATAAACTTGTAGCGCCTCCTACTGTCGACAACATGTCATAGCAGCCTAATAAAATATTTCTTCGGTGGTACTTTCACCAAGGAATGTGTGTTACTGATGCCCGTATACATGAAAACGTGTTGTACCACCCAAAGAATATAGATACAACACCCGACAAAAGAAGAACTTAAAGGCAACCAAAGCAATATTGGGACCAAAACATGGAAAAACAAAAATGCTGAAATCTTTATGGTAATGAGTAGTGACATTTACTAACATTTTTAGCACATCTGCGTAATAACTTCATATTTTTATGATTTTAAAATCGTGCCCTACGATGATCCCCTTAGTTTCGCGAGCCTTTAAAAACTCCGGCCACGATTTTCACTGAGTTCTCACATCACAACAACGTCGTATTTTTGTATCATGGACGTTGCTATACGTCGTGATGGTGTTGTTTGAACGAATCATGTATACAAATGACTAAATAGATTAGCTTCCAAAATTCGGACCCAAATATTGCTTGCCAATGGGTTTCCTTTAATGGCCAAACGCCCGCCCTATCTATTGGCACTAGAGGTAGAATTATAAGATTTTCAGGGCCCTATAACAAGCACAATGGTGAGCTGGCTTTTGCTAACTTCATAGAACAAGACACGGTTATTTGGTCTACCCCGTCCGACTAACATCGATCAAATCATTTGTGATATAAGAATCCATGGTGGCCATGGACTGCTTAAACCTTATGGAAGACAGAGACCCTGGAGAGAAAACAAAAGGGTCATGCAGGAATTAGTTCAAGTGGGCCACCAGAAATGATGAGAAATGGTGATGACCAAAAAACAACCAAAATACAGGTGTAACAAATGAAGCAATCGGACGACCCCGTCACCCTGGTGTCGCCAATGGGCACAACAAGCTTTGACTTTTGACACATCGGGTCATCGATCTCTCACTAGCTGCCATAATGGTCTTTATAAACAGAAGCCGATTCTAGCAAGACTGTTTGGGTTGTATGAAGCTGTGGTCTGTATTTTTCACACTGACAAAATCTAGCTTATCTGCCACCCGCACTGCAGTTCATCTTGTGAACACACCTTTATCATTCGGGGCTCGAAATACTGGGTGCATGTGCACCTGTGTGCATCCCAAATTGGAGCTGTGCACCTTATTTTTGACTGTGGGTGCACTGGTGCACCTAGATATTTTTGTGCTCTATAGGGTAACGGTTCTCTTGCACACTAGCATACAGAATATTCTTGAAATACAAGTATCAGAAAAAGCAATTTGATGTATTGCTTGGTTGAAATTTGATATCTGGATAGAATTACAGATCGAAGTTCTTTGGAGAGGCAGTAGCGTCAAACATATGTTTTGCTTGCATTCAACTTAACTTTATTCTATGTGGTGCACCCAAAATGTTTTTTGTGCACCTCATTGTTTTGGTTGGGTGAGTGAACCAGTGCACCTATTTCCAAAAATGAATTTCGAACTCTGTCATTCAACCTCCGTTCGTGCCTCAGTATAGTCCTGCGGCCAATACAGCAGTACGCCCTGATAGACTGAATATCAAACTGGTCAAGACAATAGTTTCAGTCACATTCTCTTCTCTCATCTGCATCTTATCGACTAGTTGATTTTGATTTCAACAGTGCAATACACGTGGGACACTGGCAGCTATTGCCGGTGTCGTGACCCACACATAATATACCCGTTTTTACACTTTGGTGGAGTGAGAAAAGTCGTGTAAAGTGTATTTTCCCAAGGGCACAATATGGGTGTTACAATATGAGTGGCGCCAAGGGATTCGAACTCGGGACCGCTGGGTTCTGGGCTGAAAACCCTGCCGTTACGCCACACGACCCCAATCGATTTCTTAGAGGAGAAGGAGGAAGGTTTATGATCAGACGTCAATGACCGCAATGGGCTGGGAACTACAGATCGTTGAACACACCGTTCTCCCAGCTGTGATGAAGATACCAAAGAGAGTTGTCCAGTGATAACAGCCCTTTGTTAAACCGTCCAAACACTTTAAAGAACCAGTACGTTACGTACCAGCGTATCGGTGCGCATCTATCGACCAGGACCACCTCACTGATGGAGTCTTCATGGACCTGTTCAAGGCGTTTGGCACCGTATATCATTGTTTAGAAACCAGAAGCATGTTTTACACGGTCCCCAGAAAGTGCAAAATAGAACGAAATGGGAGAAATGGACGAAATGGAATGAAATGGAACGAAATGGAACGAAATCGAACGAAATGGAACGAACTAAAAGAACATATTTAACATTATGAAATGAAATACCAGTAGATAGCGAAATATAAGGAGTACACCGGAACAGGAAGCATTTTAAATACAGAAGTCAGTAGTAAATACATAATATAGCGCGTATTTTATTTCTTGAATCTATGTGATGATATTAATTAAATACAACGTTTTTGCCACGTTTGTGTGGCTAGATTCTTCCCTGAAAATGGGGGCGCCCCGTGCAAAGAGATACGCCGCTCTTCTTGTGTTTACCAACGATATGCAAATGAACTGCTTCAAATAGCAGGGAAAACAAGCAAACGGAACTGAGTATCAAAGTTAGGACCAGATTATACAGACGTCGGTGGTAACATTGCTTAATGATGGCGTATCCCATCCTGCTAAACTCTAAAAATCTTAAGCTGTACTAAATTAAGACTAATGTAGGCTTAGACCAACTAGGAGGACCAGACAAAGCTAGATTCGGTGCTAGCGCGATCGATGGCCAAAAAATTAGCAAGGATCGTATATTTCTTTAGTAACGGTTCGTATGTATTCCAAAAATTCGTATGGTTCTTAGTAATGGATCTTATGTATTCCGTAAAATTCGTATGTTTCTCGTAATGGATCATATGTATTCCGTAAAACTCGTATGAAATCCGTAAAATTCGTGTGTTTCTCGTAATGATCGTATGTATTCCGTAAAACTCGTATGAATTCCGTAAAATTCGTATGAATTCTTTGGCATCCCTAAACAAGACTACTAAGCTTCACCATTTGTCTGTGTCAGGTGTACCTACTACAGACACGGGATAATGATACAACAGCGACAGCGAGAGCCCAAAATTTATTTCTAAAGATTGAGAATGTCGGTTGCAACAAGAAAGAGGTCCTATCAATAACAGTGTTTTATTAGAGCAGAAATAGCGTAGAACTGAAATAAAAGGCGCTGACATTTAAATAAAATTCCCCAGGGAAATAAAATAGCAACAGAATTATAAGTAGACAGGTAGCAAATATCAAACGTCCTGGGTTCCCACACATGTTTATTTTACCCTCATGAGTATATCTCTGCTCGTAGGTTCTATCGTTCTACATACAAATGTGTCAAGCATGAAACTTGCACAGCAAATCAACCATCTAACCACCTTGACAAATCCTACGGGCCAGACGCTTTAGAAAAATCATTTTGAAATTAACATCTTACGTTGATTGAACCGCCTTTAACAAAACACGCCGTCGTTTCATCCGTGAAGGTTAATGACAGTAATCAGCACTTTGAGAGTAATTTCATCAGCTTCATCAGACCGTTACCCTGGAGACGGACGTGTTGACGTGACTGATGTATGGGACCGAGGCAGACCGGTGGATGGGACCAAACTTTTAATTAGATTACCCTGCCATTGTCCCGATTCGACACCGCCCTCTGAGCAGAAACACAGGGCAACTTCAATTATATGTGATTAACCAAGCAATTATTGGTGCGAGACCTTTCGCTATGTCACATTGACTTCAATTCAAAAGAGTTTTGGCATTCTAACTAAGTCCAGATTTCAGAACAGCTGTACAGGTCCTTAATTCATAACACTCTCTTTTGAAATTAACGATATCCCATTCAGGCGTGAATGAAACATCAAAATAAACACACTTTCATTGAAGTTATCTCAAGTTACATATACTTATTATGAGCTATACACTGATGATGTACGTCCATAATTATAACTTTGGGAGTGCTGTACCATAATAATAATTCAGTGGTAACTGCCCAAGACAATTTGAACAGCACGTACGATTGGCAAAATGCGTTACAGAAAGTGCTGTTGGAGTATAAGTCGGGTACTAGATGTAGTCACTTTAATGTGACGATGGTGCCCGCTAGACTACTCCTTCTGTTAAGATGGACCTTTCTATGGGATACAGTTTATCTACCTGTATGGCAGAAACATCAGCCCCCTGTCTGTCATGACGTCACCTTCCTCCGGAAAATTCTGACTGATTCACATTTCACTTTTCACTGCAGCATAGATGTCGCTGCTTATACATGTAGATGCGGTCCCAAAAGTATTTCCATATACAAGGCTAGTTAATACAGGGGTACCACCGAAGATGGTATACCTAATTGGCAATAACAGACTTATAGTAGGATGAGTCAGCTAAAGCCTCGGTTTGGTGCATGACCCCGTGCTGACCCCTGGCAATTCAAAATGGCCGCCGTAACTGGGAAAAAAGTCTATTACAGATAGGGACCGCATCTGTAAGCATCGGCACCTTAGCTGCAGTGCAAAGTGAACCAGTCAGAATTGCTCTGAGAAATGTGACAGGCAATATTATGTATAATTTATGTGATGATATAATACAATTTTCCCTCTCTCTCTTTCTTCCCATGTCTCGGTTGTCCAGCTGCACCAGTCGGCATGAGCAAGTTCGCTCGCCTGGCGAGGTCAGTGACCCGCAGCAGGTCTGTCCTGGTCCAGTTCTCCTCCACTGTCCCCAAACAACCAGACATGGGCAAACAGTCCAACTTGTCACACGTGAGTACAGGGTGGACCGGCATCATAGTCTACAGTACACACTAGAACTTAATTCGATCAATCAGGACCAATCAGGACAAAGATCAGATTTTGTAATAATCAAAGCTAGCACGAATCAACAACACAACGAATTTGGTTGAAAACAATTGACTCTACGAAATGGAAGCAAATTTCTCTAAGGAAAGAAAGACAGAATGAATTAATAAGAGAGAAAGAAAGGATGAAAAAGAAATTATAAGGATTGGGGAGGGGGGTCCTCTCTTGAAGCACCATGAATAATTTCATCAAGTTGGTAAACCAATGAATATGAAAGTTGTTTTTGTGTGCACAACCAATCACATACCTGCTACGTTCCACCTTACTGCCCTGAGAAAATCCACTGTTGACAGATGATTGTCATTTAACCGTGTATAAAGACGTTTCGTGTCCTTAAGTTGAAGCTGTTTAGGACATATATTTGACGCGAGTTTTATCAAGAGTGGCAGACAGGGTTTACATGCATCAGTCTTTAAATTGTGTTTTTTAAATTATTCTTTATTAATATTGGTTTTATAAACAACAAACAATATACAAGACATGCATGGCACGAAAATAAGGTACTTTACACACATGAATGACAACAAAACCGATAAATCAATCAAATTGTTTAAATTGTTGATATTTGTAAAGGGTAATAATTATCGTGTGAATTCTTAAAACCTAACGACACACACAGTTAACTGTTCGTAAGATTGTCCGCAATTATGCTGTGCGTGGTAAGTCACTGGTAAGTTCTCATTGTTGTTCCAGTAAGCTTGCTTCTACCTTCTTTTACATTGTCGACGTCACTCATCGGGCGTAGGAGTTAGACCATGTTTCTTAAACGCTGTCTTTCGTTTGTCTGTATCAGCTGTCTCCCTGTCCATGATCTACGCCTGCTCTTTGTGTTATATGTGTGCGTGGTGTCGAAGATTTATGTCCAACCTTTGTCTGTGTAGAAACAGCTTCGTTTCTTCCGTCCTCATGGGCCGTCTAGTGTATGCTATTACGCTATGTGGCGTAAAGCCCACCCCAAAACACTCTTGTGTTGTGGCGTCACGTAGCCCTGCGTGTTGAAGAGTTTTCTAAGGTCAAAAGCGGGTAACTGAATAGCCGCTGTCTTCTAGTATTCTGTCTGCACAACCATCTAGTATGTCAAAGCTGGCTGGTGAAAAGAGACGCACAGAATTCTGCATAGTAAGGTTGTGACCTGAAAGGTATTATTGACACGTTACGAACACTTAGTGCTGCAGTCTTAAAGAATATAATGTATATCAACGCTATCATGATTTTCCTTGTTTTTCCGGTCATTCAACGCATTGGGGCTTGATATATTCTATAAGGCCATGAAAATGCTATTTGAAAACATATTCAGTATAACACAACACGGCGGTCAAAAAAATGTAATATCTTTCGTCCGTACCGTTTTACCACGTTCTTTCTGTTTCACATAGATTCTCATAAATTTGTTCGTGCCCCAAAAAATCCAGCCCACAAATACTGACATTACTATCTTTAATCATATTGATTCAAGTCAACCAATGGCGGCCATATTCTTAACCGTTCTCAAAAGATTGACATTCCACGGCGTCCTTCCATCCAGGTTGTCCGTTGCCTTTGATTGGAAAGTTTCCCTAGATTGAATGTTAGTAATCAACACCATCCTCTTGGCCAAAAAGTCATTACTTTAGCCAACAAAAATCAATCATGAGTATCACTAGAAAAGGGACACCTACTCCTCTGGTGTTGCTGGAAATGGTGCGTAGACCGATACTGCAGTCTTATTTTCTTAAAGGCAAACAAAGCAATATTAGGGGCCAAAAAATGAACATAAAAGAAATACTGAAATATTTATTGTAGTGGCATTTACTAACACTGTCTATCCCATTTATGTAATAACTAACATACTTTGAGCATATTAAAAGTGTGCAAAATCGTGCCTTATGATGATCACCTTAGTTTCGCGAGCCTACAAAACCCCGGCAATGTTTTTCAGGGAGTTCTCACATTACACCGAAGTCATATGTTTGCATCATGGACGTCGCTACACATGATAGTGTTGTTTGAACTTATCATGTATAGAAATCACAGAATAAATTGACTTCTTTCAAAATCCGATTTTCGGGCCCTAATGTTGGTTGCCTTTAAGGAACCGTCCATAATTACACCTGCTGCCAGGTGCCACGTACCGCAAATCGAAGGTCGGATGAGCTCACAATTTCGAACGCTAACGAAAATCATTCAGATCTCATCATTAGGATCTCCTAAGGGTTCACAACTAGTGTAGTGTGACGAGGACAGTCACGTCTCATCACATACGTACATAGCTGATGCCGTTGGTAACATCTACTAACATAAAACCACCAGGGTACATAATTCCGCCACCCTGAAAAGATATGTCTAAACAGATCTCCAACCCAACGTCCCCAGTATATGCACTCCTGTATATCTATACCGTGCATACCTTGGGAGTGCTGCACTAGAGATTTCTCAAAACACTGTTTTTCAAAGTGGCGGATTTATATAACCTGGCGGATTAATGTCAACAAGGGTTGGATGGTAAGATATCAGACATGGAAAACTGAATCGCATTTTGATTGGAACGTGCCCTTTGCTATCACACAAAACAAAGTATGAGAAATAAAAACCGTTATCATAGTTACAGAATTTCCCTCTTGCTTAAATATACATATAACGGTATTATGGTTATGATGTCACTGCTGGTAAACCATTCCTTGTAACCTTGGATCGACCCAGAGCATCCTTCTTTTATAGAGTTGCATGGATGATCACTAAGTCATTTGTTGTAAGCATTGTAATACGAAACTATACCTCTAGTTCTCGGGTATGGGCCGCAAGGCAATGAGGAAAAATAAGACTGCTTTGAATATAGTACATTCTGCCGATTGCCCACAGTATCTTATTGCATGATGTCTCCTCGAAAAGTGCTGATCACCAATACGTATATGGAAATCAACTTGACAATGGCGTTAGTCTACACAATGCAATACACAGTAGAAACCCTTAATGATAGGAAGAAGTTATGGTATTTATTTATTTAGTGTTTATTTAGTGTTTAATTGCACGTAAAAAAAGTACATTGAACATAAATGAACAATAAATGAACGGAAATTTAAAAAAAAACATGCAGGGGAAACCAGAAACCTTTAAAGTTTATCCAGGGTTTCCCCTTAACTATATGATAGATTACATCATAATATCAATCTAACTAAAGTAAATAAACTCAGACGAAAACAAATGTAATCATTATGAATGAATAAGTAAATAATGAAAACAAAGAGACGAAATAATTACTAACTAAAGAAATAATGCAATCAAATCAAATTTACAGAAGTGAAAGAAAATCAAATTACATATTACATATCTCCTAACAATCAATTCCTAACAAAAGTACAAAGTAGAATTATTACAAGTACAAAGTATTAACCTTGTTGAAGGGGAAGGTGAAGGCAAAGGTTTTTTTGGGATGTGACGAATGGCTTAGGCAACTGCACGGCAAATTGACTTCTCCGTTCTGACCTTTCGGTGTAATTTAGCAGGCGCAGGCGCATGTTGATTTTACCCCGGTAAGGAGTTCACGTAAGGACGTATAACTTTGATTGCATGGGCGATATCCTTTGATGGCTCTCATTTGGTGCCAAACCAAACAAGTGGGGTCGTGTGGCGTAACGGCAGGGTGTTCGGCCAAGTGGTCCAGGGTTCGAATCAGCCTGACGCCGCCGATGCTGTGCCCTTGGGAAAGGCACTTTACGAGACTTTCCTCTCTTCGCCCAGGTATAAAATGGGTTTATTTATCCTCGGTACGTGGCACTGTTAAAATACGTCATGACAAACTTGAGTGCAGTACCACATCGTCGTTGTCTGTCAAAAGACGAAGTAAAAAAAAAAATCAACGCCATGCCAAAAAATTAAGATGCTTACAATGACATAATTTATGATCACAAAGCAACAGTTTGTGACTATAATGACTAGCCATTTCTAGCCTAGAAAATGAACAGTGTTTTTGCTATACGAAATTTTTACCATAAAATATAGGGCAATGTTTGCAAGGAAGAAAATACCATTTGCTTCTTCCTTAAGGCCATATTGATTTGATTATATAGATGACATCTGCGCGCACATCAATTTTCGTCCGTTCCCAAAAATAAAAAAAGGTTTTCAGCCGTACTGTAAATCGTCAAAAGCAGTTGCAAAATTAGAAAATACATGCTGTGAATTGCAATTTTTTTTCTCTCAGAAAGCGGATACTTATGTCGTAAAATGCCGACGTCAATTCCAAATTTCAAGAATTTTCGAACGAACAAAAATGAAGAATCAATATTTCGGTCTACCATACTCTGTGAGTTTACTTTTGTTTATCCTTCCTGACCACGTATATTTCATAATGAAGGCAACTTTATATTTGCCAAACTTCTTTTTTATTCGCCCGCTCGCATCAGTTTTGGGGTCCCAGAGGATGTCATCCATACAATCGAATCAACATGGCCTTAACAAGACACGGCACTGTGGGTGATATATGGACACAACATTCAAGACCGGCGCAAAACCTTATAGATGACTGCACTGTAATGCCAAGATGTTATATGACTTAGATAACGTTCCTTTAAGTTCACTTTGCTCTTATCCTCTAAGATGGATACACTGGGAAGCAGTCTTAACTTAGACTCGTGGCTTTGTATTGGAGGAATGCAATGAATTGCAAAGGGCAGGTCTAAAGTATACGTTGAGGGCATATTCTCTTGTTGCTTAAATAATACATAAGAGTAGAGGCTGCACTTATTTTGTTCACTTCATCATCCTTAAGCAAAGTTCGGTAGAAAAGCTTCAAAAATGAAGATATTATATGCAGATGTATGCCCAATGGACAATGTGGAAACATTATTTTCTGAACATTTCTGTTGCTTTGAAATTTCCAATGAAGCTATGTGGTGTCCTTGGTGCTGAACTTTTAGCTGTTATTACAACACACAGGTCATTCAATATTTGGTGTCACTTGGAAGTTCCCAAATGTGTAGCTTACCTTGCATATAGATGTAGCAGTTTTTGCTTGCTGCAGAATCTTCAAAAGAGATTTTTTTTTAGAAATCAAGAAGTTGTGTTCTGCTTTAATCGTGTCGCGAACCTCTACAGAAAGATCTTTAAGTTGTTACATAACATTAGACTGCGTTTCAGGTCTTGAAAATCATCTCCTAAAAACCTAATCGACTAAGTAACTGGTGGGAATAGGGGTTTTATATATTCCACTTTCTTCCTTCCCATCGTTTCTTAATTATCGATTTTCTTGCTGTGTAATTCCCTGCTTCATTTCCCCCCTGTGAGTCCATGGCTGACACCGTTGCCTCTTGTGTATGTATGGACAGATGTTATGAACTTGGGTTCAACTGGAACTATGTACTTCTGTAGCAAAAGAGCACGAAAATAGTTCATCATTTGTTTCATGTGTATGTATAGACAGATGTTTTGAACTTGGGTTCAACTGGAAATGTATATTTCTTTGACAAAAGATCACGAAAATAAATCGCCGGCGTTTGCGTAAAATAGAGTGGTGAACGGTAGCCTCAGAGAACTCCATGACAGCCATAACTTCTTGTTCAAGTCACATTCGTACGTCAATGTTACTCAGACCTTTCCCCAATCACGCCCGTAAAACTGTCCCTTTATGCAGATTGATCCCCCTTTTATGTGAGCTTCAATGAATGTATCGAGTGCACGGCCTGGTAATCGACTATCCATTGCACCTGCCGAGGCGTAATTAGTGACTGTCCCACATTTTCCACGATCATAAATCAATCCGCGACTGACCCCTTGTGCTCTCCGTCTTTGTTGCTCTGACGTCAGCGGTGTGGCGGGCGTGATTGAGCGGCAAATGGGACCGCTCTCCGAGGAACCGTCCGAACTGGGTCACCGGTGATCTTATCTGTACAAACCCGACAATAACACACCGAGGGCTGATAACATCGCAGAACGGCTTCATTCAACTTATCATAACAGTCCGGGAACGATAACAATCATGCATATCGAGAACGCCGTAATGTATCGCGTGACATCGCCAACTCTACAGACATGACCGAAGGTGACTCTAAGTAAAGGCAGGGACGCCGTAATGACATTACTCTCATACACTAAAGCCTCGCACACTTAACTAAAATGGAGGCTTCAAACCAATTAGCGCAGCCGATGCCAAATGAGCGGAAACCTGCTCTGGAAATGGTCACATACATCATCGCGGGCGCATTGATTTTCTGACTGATGGGTAGCGCGCTCAGAGGTTATCCGGACGTAGTTTGTCCGCGCAAGGACGTAGATTAAAACGTTTTTTTTTAATGCTACACTTTAATTTGCTGTGTCCGAATAGTTCTCTTTTCTTTATTGCTCGGTTATACACGGTGCAGAGGAAATTTTACAAACACAGATGCGTAGAGACAGGGTTTTATCCTTATATACGCGTATACGTCCTTAGATACGCTACGTAAGGATGATATGTTTTTTTGGGGTGTAGGTTTTTAAAAGAGTTGGATATTTACATGGCCAAAGTTTACAAAATTGTATACTTAAATGTCAAGTTACATCATTTTATTTAGATCATTTCCACCCAGGATTTTGCACCAGGCTAGCTTAGGCAGTGCAATGGAGCTGGTATGATATTGCAACCATCCCGAAAATGTAGTCTTGCCCGCTGAAATCAGTCCTGAAACGTACCGAGGCGTTCTAGTGCGCCTGAGCAAACCGAGTGTTCCATTTCTAGCCTTTTCGAATAGGCGTGGGATGTGACTCGGCATTGACATGACACAAAAACTTCGATATCCCTCATGTTGCTGTTGAGCATACATTGGAACGTTTAGGTTTGCTTTGGTCGATGGTTCTTTAGTATATATTTCGCTTGGTAATCTATAGCAAATGTATGATATTTTTCAAATAAAATAAACGGTTATTACAGCTGTGTATAGCACACTTATCGCAGAGCTAAAAATGTTAAGAAATTGGACCGGATGTTTACTGATATATCCAACCATTTGTCAGGATAGACTCGTAAGTGCTATAAAAATAGAAGCCTGCAGTGGTTCTAAGCGTAAGAATCAGTACCATACATTTTTGTACCAATGAATTCTATGCTCATGTTTGATGATGGACATGTAACGTTAATGATGCGTTTCAAAATCGCCCAATCCCTAACACGACGTATCATGTTTCATATTAAAATATCTAACAACTGACTCATGTGTAGCCGATCGTATTTTGTGATTACCAGTGATGATCTCTACGCATGGGGCGTATGATCGTTAATCTGGGCAATGATTTCACCAAAGCCTTACGACTGATCCCCTGAAAAGCTCCACTACAAACTACAGAGTAGGAAGAGTGGTTAGCTACGCCAATAAACCACCGCATGCTTTCAGAGGATCGGAAAGGGGCGATCTACAAAAGGAGACACACGTTTTCCGAAGGGACGGTTACTCATAAAGTCAATCGTGTCAAGGAACGTAAATTATTCACAACTTGGTCAATCTCGACGCATTGTGGGCTCGGTTTCAGCTTTGAATCAATTACGGCATTAACGTTACGTTCCATTGCCATAAACATTACTTCATCCACCTACTAGCTTTCTAGTTTGCTAGATGTTGAACATATTGGAAAACAATTTAAATCGATGTCAATCATATACTCGTGTTAACGTTTGTGGTAGGTTCCTAAACATGACCTATGACCCTATATATGTATCACACTGAAATGGGCTTGTTTACCAGCGACCACCCTGAAACGATGTCAGCCATATGAATAGTCAGTAAAATCTTAAGAGATCTCGTTCCTGTAAAAAGTAAAGATTTAGAAGGGACCCCTTTGCACCGTTACACTTTATTGCGGCAAGGGTATTGTTTGGGCCAGTTTATGATGCAACAGCCAGTTTGTGAGCAATTAAAACGTTTCTCAGAGACTATACAAAACTCTGAAATAAAAACGATTGCACCCAAGTCATCGGCGGTCATGTTTTAGTATTACTCATTTGGGACACTCTGCGCAAACTATAACAAGCAGAAAGGTGCTAACGTTTAATGGGCAATGCACTGCCTTATTATGCTAGAGAGAGGTCATGCATATCTAGTCTTCTATCAGACTATCTATCTATCTACAAGACTAACCGCGCCGGCTATAGGGAAAATATTTGCCAGGGGAGTTTGGCCATCGAGGGTTTCATTCGCAGGCGCAGTTAGGATTGCAGATTGGACCCTCTCTGCGTAGGCGACTCCCTTCAAAAAATTTACTCTACTTGGCCAATTTCTACTATTTTCCCCAGCGATCCGCGAGGCCTGGTAGAGGCTAATGTATATTCCAGTCTTTACCATACCTAGCTTTTTTTTTCAAGTTTTGCCGTCCTCTCACCATGGCTGGCCCCACAATATGTGCATTTACAAACTAATAGATGCTGATGTCATGCTTTTTTGTATCAAATTCAGAGTCCCGGACCGTTCAACTATTTTACGACCAATCATTGTGCAGTGATACTCATTCATCCCAAACATCTCAAGCTTTCTTTATTGCGAAAACGTCCATACAAAAACACAAAGGCCCCGTTAAAGAACGAAAAAAGTAGGCCAACGTTCTCAATAACCATCAAGAGGAAAGCAAAGTGTTTAAATCAATAGATGAATCACTCTCGGTCCAGAAGATTCCCGCCATCGATCGAGAGACTTGAGAGTGTTTGTGTTCAAAATGGCTACCTTGGTGTCACGTCTTGAAGTCGTCAATCTTCTTTAGGAACAATTTGGGTGTGTGAGTCGTTTATGTGGGAGTGCTTTCATAAAGGTGACTAGAGCAGGAGCTTGATGGATGGTGCGCTGAAACCCAATATGTGTCTCATACCCCCGTGGGAAGTCTTAGAAGACTCCGCAAATCCTTTAAGACATGTTCGCCTTGAGTTTATCACCAAGCCATATGTACCGTAGGCGTAGGTCAAGGAATAGGTATTTGATATATGACATAAGCACTACAGACAGACTCATTTTGACAGAGAAAATTGCAGGGGAAAAAGCTTATTTTTCAGGTGTTTTGTCTAGATATGTGTATTTAGTCTGAGGCTAGAACGTTATTGGTACAATAGTTGTCGTCGGTATGATCGTAATGTCGTTAGGAGGAACCAACATACGGCATGTACAAGAACTTGTATCGTCTCTCATGGTAGTGTCTTTAAGATTAAGATGTTATCCTTCCGTCTTTGTTTGCAGTACTGTCACGTTCAAAAAGAGGATTTCAATACGTCATTCATAGACTTGTCATAACGCTATATACAAATAGTTTATCTTATATAAACTTTTTGGCAATGGCTTTTGATGTTAATAGACAATTAGAACTTCTCCCAGAAGTCTAGATTTATAGAACAACGATGTATGATTTATTGACGCGGCAATATTAATAGTACAGGGACCGTCGCGAAGTTTCTACAAAGCAAATGTTTCATTCAAGTCACACACACACACATACATCTTCAGAGATATTATCCCGGGTGTCTATACGAAGACCTCGAGCCAAAAGAATGAAGTGACAATCCGCTCAAAAATGACTATATGCTGTCTTCGGAGACTTCGCTCACCTTCAGAAACTCGCTTGGGTAGATTTTAGGCACATGTGGTCATGGACGTAAGGTACAACAGAGATCCCACTATGAGCCAGCTGGTGCGGGTACGGGGCTATAGGGATATTGATGAAAAGTGGCAGCCAACACGGATGTTAAAGTTGTTCTTATGTTGCTTCCCACAAAGGGGAAATTGAATTCAATGACGCATGCACGGAGGTACTACAGAGGGTAGCCCCAAGGCCCTTGGGAAGCGATGGGCGTGGACATGTGCAGAGAAACGTGACTTTCTCCACCAGGAATCCCCCAAAGACATACCTCGTCCAAATCTAATCTTTGAGACTATTAGATTTTGCTTTTGGGGAGGTAATAGTGTTATGCGGAATTTCAAGTTTTGTGCTTGGGGCCTGATACCAGAATGGTGTGAAGAAACAAGAGAGTGGTGTCTGCCTGGAAAACATCCTGGTGTCAGAACGATTTAGTACGTACATGCATGGTATTATGTATTATTCTAGTATCATTTCACTACAAATTTCACTACAAATTAAAACACAAATTTCAATACAAATTTTGATACAAATTTTAATACAAATTTCACCACAAATTTAACTGCAAATTTAACTACAAATCTAACTGCAAATTTAAGTACAAATTTCACTACAAATTTCACTACAAATTTCACTGCAAATTTCACTACAAATTTTAATACAAATTTCAATACAAATTTCAATACAAATTAAAATACAAATTAAAACACAAATTTTGATACAAATTTCACCACAAATTTAACTACAAATCTAACTACAAATCTAACTGCAAATCTAACTGCAAATTTCACTACAAATTTCACTACAAATTTCACTACAAATTTCACTACAAATTTCACTACAAATTTCACTACAAATTTCACTACAAATTTCACTACAAATTTCACTACAAATTTCACTACAAATTTCACTACAAATTTCACTACAAATTTCACTACAAATTGTTGTTGCGAATATACAGGAAGGTCCAATGACCGAGTCTCCAAAACTTGGAAACATCGTGAAAGCACCGAACCCTTTGTAACATTTTCTCGTTGGAATTCTTTCATAATTTCTACATTTTTTATCGTCATTCATCAACAACTGCACAAACACAATCGCCACGAAGTACGGGGTATTTGACAACTAAAGACCTTGTGGGCGCCATGACGTCAAGGAGAAACTTCAATTATGCTGTGATTTGAAGTTGTCTTTTTGAAGAGTGGGACGTTAAAACTCATTGCGCAAAATTGTGGATAGGCTGAAATACTAGCAGTAGGTTCAGGAACGAATATTTTCCATCCGGTCTCGTGACTACAAGAGCTAGCCATCATCATCTATCGGCCTGTAACAGCAGGGACCAGACAAGAAGTACATATATTTCACTCCACATTGCCCTATCAAGCGTCATTTATTCTAAATGTTCATATTCAATTCCAGTGTCTCTTACTAAAGTGTCAGTAAAAGTCAAACTTCTGCAGTGCACTCGGCCTCTTGGTTTCCATAGAAGGACGTCTGAAACTATTTCCTGAATGGCTTGACAGAAATGTCCAGCAAATGTTACTCGTGCAATGTGGGTGACAGCGGGTGACTACAAGTATCTGTGCCAGTATCTGCCAGAAATAATAGTTGATCAGGACAGACGAAGTCATTTCGGTAGAGGCCGACTCTTATGGATAATCCATATAGGTTTTAATGAGTTTCTCACGTTTAAGTCATTCATCTAGATATGGGATCAATGACGAGTTCGCGGGTTAGATGTGAGGTGTCGTCAGAGCTTCGTTCGTTTCGTCCGTTCTACTGATAGACATTAGATATCCGCACACATTTGCAACCAGACGTTTTATACCAGATTCAAGAAGATATCGTTTGGCGTATCAACAGATCCTGCAAGATCACGTATGTTGTGGCAATGTCGAGCCAACCATGCTTTATGTTTACGATGATATTTCTGGATGCTTTCGCTTGTGAACTACGCGTATAGCCTGGAATCCGTCATATTCTAAGTCTGCCTCTATGTTCGCTTTGTTGTAAAATATTCGGCATGTACACGATACTCGAAGAGACCAGTAGCTAGAATATAGGGAGGATGTTAGGCTACCAACAAGCCACAAGTCGATAAAAATATTAGAATATTCAGCATATAAACGATAGTCGAAGAGACCTAGTACCTGGAAATAGAATATAGGGTGGATGCCAGGCTAGCAACAACCCACAAGTAGATAAAAAGATTAGAATATTCGGCATATAAACGATCGTCGAAGAGACCTGGAACTAGAATATAGGGAAGATGCTAGGCTACCAACAAGCCACAAGTCGATAAGAAGAAAAAAACGCCCTCTGGTTGAGAGATATCGAGAATAATATTAAAAAATCGATGTATCATAATCCTGCCAAAGGGTATTCTCATCGTCCGCCCCCCGGTCTTAAGTTCTGGTGGATCTTCAGTCTCCTTGGATCTGTGCCCATCCCTCCCACACCTGCGTGTGTGCATACAGATAGCCCTGCCGTTATCTCGGGAGAACCTGGACATGAGAAATGGCGTCGAGCCAGGGTATCATCACCTAATCCGTGGAAGCCAGCTCCCTGTTGAGTCTAATTACAAGGTTGAGTGGACGTGCACAAATGAACGATTTAGAGGAGTCACAGTGACGCATTTAAAGGAATGATCTTTCCTCTTATGTTGATTGTACAGAAGTGTGTAATTACGTAGATCAAACTGTCCTGAGTCCGGGTGGCCGTGCCTGTAGAGATGGAAAACCATCTGATACCTAGTTAGATTCACCGCCACGGTGCTAACACATGGCATGAGATAGAGACCGAATGAGATACGCCATACATGTGTTAACGTCGCGTCCGTGACTTCTTGTCGAATTTACTCGTAAATTGATTCACCAAAAATCTATCCTTTTTCGGCCAATTTTTCTTTTCGTGATCATCCTTTTGCGATCAGCTTTTGGATGTCTTGGTATTGGTGGAATGTCTTGGCTTATTCCATTTGAGAGTCAAAGAAGTCAGTTAAATTTCTTTGATTGGCAAAGATGTATAAGCATTTCAGAATCAGAGCTATCTGTCCAACTCCTACTCCATGACACTAAATCCATATTGTATTTCCCGTTCGCATCGGAAGGCGTCAGATGGCATAATCTTTGCTGTTCAACGATCTGAAATGTACAGTGATAATTTTATGGAAAAGTATATTGAAGGAGCTAATGCTGCTTGATTCATAATTTTTACAGAACACAACACACACACACAAACACAAACACAACAATATACGACGCAACACGTACACGATACGATACGATACAATACGATACGACACAATACCATACAATACAGCACACACACACACACACACACACACACACACACACACACACACACACACACACACACACACACCACTACCTTTCAAATTCCAAATGAACGATTCTAAGTAGGCACATAAATCTTTTGTATGCCTCGAAGTTCCTTCAAGTCTATACTACGTATTTCCAGGCCAGTATAACGTTTTTACGAACACATAACGACGTGCTTCCATCCTGTACTTTGTGCAGTCAGGGTTCGGAATTTATGGTGTACATCTCACGTCCAGGATCGGTCCTT
This sequence comes from Branchiostoma lanceolatum, assembly GCF_035083965.1. Lineage (NCBI taxonomy): Eukaryota > Metazoa > Chordata > Leptocardii > Amphioxiformes > Branchiostomatidae > Branchiostoma > Branchiostoma lanceolatum. The sequence continues at coordinate 8,516,690 of NC_089725.1, forward strand.
GAGGACATGCATGTTTGTGGGATGGGAAGGCGATACCTTAGCCAGCCGAGGTGAGAAGGAGGACGTGCCAAATGAATCGAGGTGGAAAAAAACGGCTGGCCGGGGAAGTAAACTCACACTTTACCGGGGCGAGAATCAATAAGGAAACCCCCATGGCTACCATACATCTCGGGTGGAATACGGTCTGCCCAGAGTAGTAATAACACGGGAGAGCTCCGCCAACTCACAGGGATCGATAACACAAGGGTTAATCAACTCCCCTGCCAGCATACTTCTTATACTCTTGTAGTCTATCAAACGCTTTTTAAGAGGCGCCATCCAGTTCTGTGGACGCTGTGTGTTCAAGAAGTGCTCTAGTCGTTTCTCTTTGACTTGATTTTATCTTCGGCTGCGATTTTTCTAAGTAAACAACAGTGTGCTGTAGGGAAAGGGATGTGTAATGGTGCGTGTTTGTTACGTGAAGGAAAGGTCGATATTGTAGAGGATCTCTCATAAAATGATCAGTCAATGTTGTGGCAAGCCTGATGGGAAACACTATCTGGACCACTGGGAAAGATAACCTAAGATTCATTTTCAACCAAATGATAAGACTTCTTGCTTTCAAGGCAGTCGGTTTATGGTGTCTTTGTAATGTCTGTCAGTCAAAGCTTTGCTTTGATATCATAGTGGGTGTAGATGACCAGCCGCTGCTTGTACAAGTTCGGGACGGATCCGGACCTAATTTGCATGCGACTATAAATCGATCAGTATCGGTGCACCTTAGACTTCTTAATGACGTACGAAAGGAGGACCTTCATGCCACTGTATTGAATAATAGATTAGCAATGTTCGTCAGATTTTTTTCGTCACCCAAGCACTTTCGTGAATCACCTCTTGTATACTGTTCATCTATCAAGTGGTGCGTATTCGTTGCTGCAAACTCTGGTTGATGTTTTCTCTGGTTGTTGTGCCCGTGCCTACTCTAGGAATGTGAAAGTTGTCTGGTTGTCCTCATACTTGTCCTTATTCACTTATTTGATTGTTCGTCCGTTTGTCCGTCCGTCGTTTCAAGTTCTATCCTTGTTCAGCTACCACCTATACACAGCTGCAAACTCCGGATGATGTTTTCTCTCACGACTGGTTGTTGTGACCGTGTCTACTCTAGAAATTTGAAAGTTGTCTGGTTGTCCTTATACTTGTCCTTGTTCACTTATTTGTCTGTTCGTCCGTCCGTCTGTCCGTCTTATCAAGTTCTATCCTTGACCTTGTTCAGCTTCCACCTGTACACAGTGAAGTCCTCCTTCAGTTAAGGAATATTGGTCTTGATCTTGAAGACTAACATGGCACTAGAGTGAATCATAAATGATGCTACACAGATGACTTCATATCAAAGTATAATTCTTATATTTCTCTCTCCTTATTGCTGCAATTGGATGTCCCTGTTGTCATGGCAACGTTCACCTGTTAACATTGTTCTTGCGTATCGACCCAAAAATATCTCTTCGCGGCCGCGCGCGTTGAATTCAAAGTTTGGAGTCATTTTAAACATTGACCATCAGAGAAAAACACAGAAGATAAAATATACTATTAGGCTCGCTCCTGATGCTTCGTCAAAAAGACATTCGTAAAGTCGTACTATCTTCAGAATTTTAGGTTCATTCAATAGCAAAGTACAGCAAGACTATAACAGATCCGAAATCCTGTATCGATCATTTATGGTCAGTGCGTGTTTCTCCACAGCGGTTTAGCTTGCGGAGGCTCTCCCGAAGACCGTCTGAGCAGCCATATTGGCAGGTCTGGTATAACCCATCACTGCCAAAGCTTCAACTTCCATGCGACTTCTTCGTCCCGGTTTTTTATTCGTCCCGGTTTTATATCCAACTCATGGTTTTAGGTGTTCATGCTCACGTTTTATTTCAGTAACACAAAATGACTGTAAAAACACATGACGGACACAATACAGATTCTCTGACCATGACAGACGGTTTCCATGGACATGTTTTTTGTGGGAATTTGCATACTTTTGCGTCATATTTGAAACATATATAAAAGGGCAGAAGAAGTGCATCGAAGTCCAAGTTTTTGCAGCGATGACCCGGAAAAGGGTGCTTCCCTACTAGACATCAATCATGCAAATACTAATGACTAACGATGGCCTCGTTCGCGATGCCGTTGATTGATCATGTCACAGTGTTATATGGTCTGTGCTTCTGCTCTATCTAAACCCTTCCTCCAACAGGCCTTCCCAGCTACACTAACCAAGCTGAAGCATGTGCAAGCGTCGGTACTGTCTTACACATATGCCGTGAAAAAACTCTTTTACAGCCAAAGCTCTCTCAAGAAATTTATATCACAATTTGAGAATATTGCTGTTAATCTTTACTGTTCATAAGACTCTAACCAAGAACACACCGCGTGTAGATAATGATGCTATGGTGTAGTGTAGGTCTTTGAAACAACGAGATGACTGTCATAAGACATGTAGAGTACAACACTGAGATGTGGATGTGGTCCTCGTTCAGTGATGTGACGTACTTGACACTTTGTACAGTCTGTATACAAGTATCGCTTGTTTGTTGTACAAATATTGTTGCTCTTCCTTCATCTAACCAATGCATGGCATCCTGTGGGCTGCATCTTTCACTCATTGAGATAAGAAAAAAGGTTAGATGATTTCAGGTGATGAAGCTTACGTTGTTCATCGTTTCTCTCCCGTCCGAGCAGATACTGAACCTGAATGCGGACGTCCTCCCCAAGTACAAACAGGAGACGCCCAAGACTCCACCCCACATAATCCTCCACTACTCCAGCTTCAAGGCCGGTTGGGACTGGGTCATCCTCATCCTGACGTTTTACACCGCCATCATGGTGCCCTACAATGTGGCCTTCAAACTGAAGGACAGAGAAAACATTCCGCTGCTGGTCACGGACAGCATTGTGGACATCGTGTTCCTCATTGACATCGTTCTGAACTTTCACACCACTTTTGTGGGGCCAGGCGGAGAGGTAAACCCCCATGCATGCAACAAAACCCATCTGATTGGTTTGTGACAAATGAGGCCAGCTCATCACAAATAGTTAGAACCAGGGGTCAAGAGAGCAGGGTTGATTCTGGGAGGCTTTGTTGACGAGCGATTCAAGCCTGCTGGAGGAGGGTGCTTCAGGAGCATTGTCTTATATAATTACAAAAATACGTGTTTGTTCTAAATAATAGTATTACGAATTACAATTTTCTATTCAAATGAAGGAATGTATGCCTTTTGCAGTTTATGTTTTCATACTAAAATGGACAAGTGAATGCACAGTGCTGTGACGAGTGTAAACAAAGTAACAAAAACATTACACTTAGCTAAAAAAGAAGAAAAAATGTGATAACTGTTCTTTAACATGTGTTTGGACTAGCAGACAAATCACGTTATCTATAATCAAATTAGTCTTCTTTGACTTTTTTCCCTTCATTCTCTTCTGCAGGTTGTCTCCGACCCCAAAATCATACGTATGAACTATCTGAAAAGCTGGTTCGTCATAGATCTCCTGTCATGTCTACCGTATGACGTCATAAACGCCTTTGATAATGTAGATCCGGTAAGAAGTTTATTCCTCTCATGACGAATATTTCTTTATCCATATAGTGTGTTGAGGCCTTGGAAAATTAATGTTGCGTTTCTGGTTACAGTTCTGAAAAATTTAAGATTGGTAGGTAGGGGTTCTGTATTTATTTTTCCTTATTTCTTGGATTTCGCCCCGAAGTGATCTAACACATACAGTTTAATGAATGTAAAACTGAACACATCTGGACATGTCTTTTCGATGTTATCAACATGGTATTTTGACTACATGTATATAGACATAATATTTTGCGGTCGACCTCCCAAAAAGACTGGGTCGGTAGGTTTATGCTAGAGTCTAGTAACCGGAAACACAACATATTTCCTACGCCTATTTCTAACATTTCTTCTTATTTGGGTGCTCATTCTAAGTGCATGCTCAAACCCTTTGTTCAAAACATATTTTTCTATCTTTCGTCAGTAACTGGAAAGTCTTTTCAGTTACTGACGAAAGATATATGATGTTGCATGGAACGTCTGAGTTGCAAAACTTACCCAGTTGTAACTTTTAATGTATCTTTTCCCCTGCATGACTAACCTGTATCTTTTGCTGTTTCTTAAAGGCAACCACAGCAATATTAGGGCCAAAAATATGGAAACAAAAAAATGCTGATATCTTTATGGTAGTGACATTTACTAACACTGTTTAGCACAAGTTCATACTCTGAGCATTTTAAAACCGCACAAAAACGTGCCGTATGATGATATCCCTAGTATTGCGAGCATACAAAAACGCCGACGACGATTTTCAGTGAGTTCTCACATTACAACGACGTCGTATTTTTGCATAATTGACGTCGCTATACATTGTGACAGTGAACTAATTTTGAACTGATCATGTATAGAAATGATTACATGAATTGACTTTCAAAATCCTATTTTCGGGCCCTAATGTTGCTTTGGTTTCCTTTAAACGAATGAAGCGATGTTACACGTGTTGGTTGACCTCTTCACAATGTGTCCATGCATCCAGAGCATCAGTAGTCTGTTCAGTTCGCTGAAAGTGGTCCGGCTGCTGAGGTTAGGCAGGGTTGTACGGAAGCTGGACCACTACATCGAGTACGGAGCAGCCGTGCTGGTGCTTCTGGTCTGCGTGTTTGCTCTCTTCGCTCATTGGTTTGCGTGCGTTTGGTAAGCAATATACAGTATCAATAGCAACAAATAACGTACCCCCCTCCCCACCCTCACATTTAAAATGGCGTCGTGTTTGCGCAACGTATGGTCAAGGTGTTTGGCCCAGAACGCAGAGGTTCTGGGTACGAAAGCCTTAACATGCCACCGATGCTGTGCCATTTGGATAGGCACTTTACACAACTTTCTTCACTTCACCCAGGTATGTGACTTCTGCTGACGAGGTGTAAGGTGGTGGAAGAAGATGTTCCGCCCTCCAATACCTTGGATAACAAACCATTGCCCGTACGGCATCAAAATGCTTTGGGACTACCTTTACTTAACCTCACATACAAGATTGTTTCAAAGCTTGCAAACATTGAACAAGGCAGCACAAGAAGCCCCTGGTTTGAGATTATATAAACCCTCCTTGTTAAAAAAAATACAACATCTAAGTTACTAAGTAAGAAAAATGGCAAAAAAATGGCACCAGCAATTTCCCAATGACCTGGGGACTCTCTCGAGCAAAGAACACGGTTAGATTCTAGCTGTTGCAATTCTTGTAGATTATAGCTGTTGCAAGGTCAGGACATATCATGATTATTACCGTCTAATATTGTGATATATGGCCCATCGTAAATTGAAGAGCCATCTGTTTATAATTGATTCCTAGGGTACGCTGATGTTGGCCTGTACGCCTCATTAACTATAATGTCGAAATGAACATTAATCATGTACCATCAGTCATCTGTACATGATAGTAATTTGCTCTGAGAAAACCATTAATGACAATGATTAGCCTAAGATGAAGAGATCAGCGCAGAAGAGAAACGCTCTTAGTTTTGTGTATAGGAATAATTTCAGAGATATTATGTAATCCCGGATGCTATCACATCACACTGTCTTTTAATAGCTATCAGAAATGACGAGGGTGAATGGAGGGGGGGGGTGTCTTGAAATCAACTCTGAACAACAAATTGAAACATTTTTCTTAAGATATGTGACTTAACCTTTGTGTCAAATGTTAACTCATTCCATAAGAAATGGGCCTGCTGTAAAACAGCTTGCATTACTTTTTGACTCACCCTCGCACATGTGTTACTTGCTGTTTCTGATGCTATACTAAAAAAACACCGTTCAACTACATGCTGTAATAGCTTGATTTCTCTCAGCCAATAGCTGTATGCCTCTCTTCTTCCGACCAAAGGTACACGATTGGAGACGCCGAACTCCAATCTAACGTTACGTATGGCTGGCTGAACGAGCTGTCGCTCGTGACCAATCAGAGGTTCGTGCGGAGTAACGCCACGGGTCTGTACATCTACGGCCCGCCGAAACACTCCCTCTACATCACATCGCTCTACTTCACCATGAGCAGCCTGACGTCGGTCGGCTTCGGCAACGTCTCCGCTAACACCGACGGCGAGAAGATCTTCTCCGTCGCCATGATGATGATAGGATGTAGGTCTTACATACACTCGACCAATTCAAGACACTAAGTACTCCAAAGTTGAACTGCATGCGATTGCCAGCACAAAATAGTTGGACTTACCCAAATTTTAGACTGATCAAATTCTCCGTCGCCATGATGATGATAGGATATAGGTTTAACATACACTCGACCAATTCAAGACACTTAGTACTCCTGAATCAAAGTTGCACTGCATGCGATTGCCAGCAAAAAATAGTTGGACTTACCCAAATTTTCGACTGATCAGCTCCAGTCTTTGTCGGTTCCAGTCTTCGTCATTCCTTGGCAAAAACTGGCGTTGGTCAGTCTAAAAAATTGGGTAGGTTGAACTAGGTTCAATTATTTTGTGTTGGCAATAGTATGTAGTTCAACTTTCCTTCAAACTACCAACACAGATGAGCTTTCAAGTAAAGCTGTCAAGGAAGGGCTGGAAACCATACGAACAATCATCTAGCTAATGTCGTTCACTTATATGAGTGGCATTTGTTATAGTTCTTGTCTTTACTGCAATGTCACTTTTTCTTTACATAACTACTCATCTTTTACCTAAATTCTGTGATGTAAGCTACCTATCTTAATCAATGTCTTAAACCATGTTCCGCATTCAATTCTGCCATCACACAACATCAGGTAAGGTATAGATTTAATTTCATTTCACAGCACATTTCAAACCACAGGTTCAGTACAGAATAAGATTTTAAACATAAAATAAAGAAAAAATACGAGAAAGGGTTTTTATAAACATCTGCCATATATTAGTAACACAATCGCACTAAATGTCATTTTATGAGCAGTCCCCCGTTTCAAACCCCATTTTCTCGTGTGTCCACAGCACTGCTCTATGCCACCATCTTCGGTAACGTCACAACTATCTTTCAACAAATGTACTCAGCAACCAATAGGTACCATGAGATGCTAAACCAGGTAAGACTTACAACTTACTGTAATTCAATTTATCTTCACGGTAGCAAAATTTCTCGGTGTTAAGAAAATTGACATTTTCACTGAACTTTAACTTCACGATGGCGCCAAGTGATTGGAGTCATGAATACTTACAGCAGGCTTTTCACGGTGATGATAAGTTCACGGTACAGAGGTGATCATGACAGAAAACAGTGAACGTAAAGTTACAGTGAAAGAAACAAGAACGACAGAACTGCTGTTGGGTTGGACAAGTGTTTTTGCACTCTGACATATCAAGTTGTGAACTTACCACCAGGTCACAATGTTCATCACCAATGAATACGTTTTGATTGCTTAAGTTTTGAAAAGAATGTTGAAGAAAGTGCAGTTACTATTTGATAAGCCTAAGGTAAAAAAATTAACAGATGTGGCCAAAGAGGAACTAAAGCACATAACTGTCGCTAGAACAACATGTTAAATGCACATTACAAGATTTGAAGCAATGTTAATAATCTATATTACATGGTAAAAATGTACGAGGACATAGAAGAATTTCAGGAAATACCCTCGTATTTAACAATGTAATCATTGCATCAACGATCACTCTACATGTACATGTTACCTGTTCCTCCCCCAACTTAGGTTCGAGAGTTTATGAAGATATACCAGGTTCCAAAAGGACTGAGCGAAAGGGTTCTGGATTACATTGTCTCTTCCTGGTCGATGAGCAAGGGCATCGATACCCAGAAGGTCAGTGATTGACAGCTCATTGGCTTATATAGAGGATGTACCCTCTCCAGTCTCGTTTTGGTGTATGACCCCGAGCTGACCCCGGGAAATTAAAAATGGCCGCCTTAACTGGAAATGGGTGTATTGTGATCGCGCGTTTTCTCTCGGGACTCCATCAACTCCCATCGCTATACCTAGAGTTGACCTGGGCTACATGGGTGAGAGACATAATTGGTTTCAACACGGGATCTCAGTTCAGACAGGTCTCCCCTGTTTGGTGATTTGGCACCACTGTCTAAAGTGGTTACCAAGGTGCAACAACAACCTTTCCATCCGCTGAGTAATTATACTCAGCTCAATGTGGAAGATTTCACATCTCCCACCCGTACAACCATGATTACGCTTGTACTAATGAGCCAAGCAACAGTGACAGCATGGTATAGCGTCTTGCTGTGATATATACAATCCCGTCACAATAAGAATCATGAATATGAAGGATTTAAAGTTCTAGTTCTAAACGCAGATGATGGTATGGAAAACTCTACTATTCCGCCAAGTATCACAACCAGGAACATTCTTTCGCCATCATATAGAAAGATTTATCTATTCATTTAGTTCAAAACATTTGGGAGGCCCCTACATCAATTTGCTGATTTCTAAGCCCAGAAAACATAGAACAAGATTGAAAACTCTCATATCTTGACTAATGTCCAGACTACACGTAGGTTCATTACGAGTGAAAAGGGATATGAAGTGATCAATATGCGCATGCGCATTAACTACCCATAAATCATTAAAAAAACACTGTTCCATTAGAGGTATTAACTTCGACTTTAATTTAACAATTTCTACTTCGATTAGTTTTGGAAAGCTAATGGTATAGAGCATGGGAAAGCCAAAGAGATTTGCTGTACATATTTCTTCAAGTCACAATGTGGAGGGGTAGAGTACCTATAGCTATGGGCAACGCCTATAGATCCATCCACATCCGGCCATTCATACATTCCAAGACGTAATGGTAGAAATGATCTATGATATAGGAGCAACTGTGATTTATGACTGTTGAACGGTTACCATAATGTAATCGACTTTATTCTGTGCTGTTTTATCGCTCAAGATTACTTTTTGCAATGTTACCACATTGAGGATATGTTGTAAGCATTTACTCCTAGAAGACGTTGGACTCCCGGCAATCTGTTAGTAGGCGTTGCATTTATAATTTTGGTACAGTAAGATGTAATGTAAAGCATATATTTCTGCAGCAAAGTTGAACTGTAATTTCCTACACATAAACTTGGCACATAAATTGCCCAAATCTTCGACTGTCCAGGTGTCTAGTCTTTGCCAGATAACGAGCAACTTACTTTCCATCCGGATCTATTCAACTGGGCATTCCTCTACTTTTATTGGAGAACATGGCAGTAGAAGAATCAATGTAATTTTAATTGAGTGTTAATGAAAAAACTAACTTTTTGGATAGCCCTAAGCTTGACATCCATCACTCTTCCTCAAGCGTCACTATAATGAACTGACAGTAAGAAGTACTAGTGTTGAGTCATTCTGTCAGTTCATTATAGTGACGCTGACGAAGAGTGATGGATGTCACCTGAAACGTCCGGAAATAAATCTCCGAGTTTTTTATCCAGTGGTAGAGTTTGAATTGTCTTTATATACCCATCATTACAGCATGGTCCCAGTTTAAACTCATACTACGAAAGCAGACGCAGCTAGGTATAATCTAACAAGCTTAAAATGAAAATAATTGGCACTGCTTCTCTAGTTGGAGATCCAATGACATCTAAATGTTAGGATTAGCTAAGTAGGGGAAAATCTCCAATAGATCTAGACAAAGTATAGCGTCAATTTATCTTGTCTATATTATATGTGATCTTCACACCCCAAATACTACACTATTTGGATAAGCAGCTTTAAGCGGCGTTGACTTCATCATATCTAGATCTGCTTTTTCTCACCCTTATACCTTACGAAATTGATGGCCTCTAAATAACACGCCTACACACATATCGTCTGGAGACCATTAACACCGACGTCTTCTAGGTTTCCTGTATAGGCTTACAACTTTTCCTCAAGGTAATAACATTGCAAAAAGTAACCTCGAGCGGAGGATATAATCGCTTACTTTATGATATAACCCTTAAACAGTCATAAATCACAGCTGCTCATATTATCATTTCAACCGTTACGTTTTGAGATATACGAATTACAGAGGGGTCATATGCGTGACCCCTCTAGCCGTGGGAGTTACGTTGCCTAAGCAAAAATATTACATTACTGGGATGTAATAGATGCGTGTTGCTCTTGGCAAAATGAGGAAATGTCGGAAGATCGTTTCATCCTTATCTCTAGGGGCCTAATGTTGAGGTGTTAAGTTGTAAAGGGGTTTTTAAGAGGCGACAGACATATGTTGTAAGCCTTGGACGTTGTGATTTATATGTGTAGTTTTTATGCGCACATGTTTGATGGCACTTTTATTAGTCCCTCTAGAACTGGTCTAATGTAAAGTTAACAACAGTTTCAGGAGGAGTAATTACTCACATGATTTTTTCCATTACTTACCCCTTGGAGGAATCCATAACTTTTTTTGAAGTTCCGTTGCTGCTTGTTTGGTGATTGTGTGCGTTTCGTCTTGAATTTTCGCAATGATTGGGATTGAATATCAAACAGTACAGAAGGAACACATCTTAGATTGCCGTTTGCTACTTTGACCAATAACAAACTTTGGTAAACATTTACCTTGCATATAAAAAAAAATGTTACGTCGAAGAGGGAAGTAGCTGCTGCAGCATTGTTAGAAACTTACGAGTTATACAATATATAATTTGATCTTCTTAACTTATGTTAATTTGATTTGTCATTTGATTGCATTATTTCATTATTTAGTGATTATTTAGTCTGTTGGTTTTCTTTATTCACTTATTCATTTATTCATAATGATAACTTTTTTTCGTCTGACTTTATTTACTTTAGTTAAATTGATATTATGATGTGATTAATTTATCGTAGGTAAGGGGAAACCCTGGATAAACATTGAATTTGACGTAATATCCGCCTGAGAACGTACGTACATGGATACCTGATAAGATGAAGACTTCTGACGTAGACGTTTTGATTGAAAGGTCAAAACCGGTTAAGCCCCCCTCTCACTGGACCCGTGGCACGCTGGCGGCGTCGCTGCGTCCTAAACTGGATTTGTGTTACCCTTGACTTTATAATGGAAATATCATTCAAATTGAAAACGTACAAGAATGATCTCAGTAGTTATCCTTCTGATAAGGGTACCACATCACATCATCGGATTCTGTAACCAAGAGTAACGAAAGTATCAAACTGTGGCATCGTGTGGCGCAATCGGTAGAGTGTTTCACCCAGAACCGAGAGGTCCCGGGTTCGAAACCCCGATATGCCCCCATGTTGTGACTGGTGTGACTGGGTACCTGACCTCGGTTGGGGAAGGTCGTATTGGGGTCACCTGCTGGCGCCGAATGGCAGCCGCCCAGACCCTTGCGACACTTCCACAAAGTTCAAGTGTGGAGCAATTATGTATCTGTTCTGTATCATATGATTGTAAACCCTGCAGCAATTCAGCACTGGCTGCCATTGCACGGGTAATTTATGACCAATAAACCATTATTAAACTCTATTCCGCAGGTGCTTGAAATCTGCCCCAAGGACATCAAGGCGGACATCTGTGTCCACCTGAACAGGAAAGTGTTCAACGAGCACCCGGCCTTCCGGCTGGCGAGTGACGGTTGCCTGCGTGCCCTGGCCATGCAGTTCACCACGAGTCACTCGGCACCGGGAGACCTGCTCTTCCACTCAGGGGAGAGCATCGACGCACTCTGCTTCATTGTATCGGGGTCACTGGAAGTCATCCAGGACGACGAGGTTGTTGCAATTCTTGGTGGGTTGTTGATCTTATTTATTTCATCAGGAAATATATATCACCTGCTGCCTGCTGGCGTTTTTCGTTTTTGGCGAGATTCTTGGGGAAGGGGGAGCATAACATAACATAACATAGCACAACGTAACACTTTTCGCATATTTCATTACTAAAAAAAGGAACTTTCCGGTGATCTAATCAAATCCACATCATCTAATTCCTCTTTGGCTTCCTAGGTCATGGAACGTCCCTGATTGAAAAGACTGATTAAAAGCACAGAGCCAATCCTCTTGATAGCCAATACGGCATTGAAATAGAGATAACCTGCTTTTAGACGTTAAGAGGGATGATTCGATGGAAATTCTCCCATGTCCCAGTTTACTTTGATCTGCCCGAGACATGCAATAAGCTATTGACAAGCAGGACAAAACTTTTAAACTGCAGTTCATGAAGACATTGCATGGGGGCTGGATCTAAAGGAGAGATTCAGCTATAAAAAAAGTGATTCTGTTAAGGGTTGAGGATTGGGCTTATGTATGACATAGGGGATCTTTACTTTATAGTAGTTAATATGTATAACTTGAAAGTCTTGAAACTTGAAACTTTACTCTTCAAGTGCAACATCGCAAACACTGTGTCTGAATTGTGTTGCCCTTTTACAGTGGTTTGTAAAAACATTTACATTCATACTTCTTAAAATCGTAAAATTTATATACATAGCGGGATAAGATTCACACGATGTGCTGTTTCTTTGAGATAACTTGTTCATTATTCATCATTGTAAATGGGCGAATGTCAATCAAATATAATTCCGAATTTCTCTTCCAGGCAAAGGCGACGTTTTCGGGGATAACTTCTGGAAGGAGCCTACGCTAGGCCAATCATGCGCAAACGTGCGCGCACTTACCTACTGCGACTTACACGTCATCAAGCGCGACGGACTCATGCAAGTGCTGGAATTCTACACGGCCTTCGCAAACTCGTTTTCCAGAAACCTCGTGCTCACTTACAACCTCAGACACAGGGTAGGTACTTACATGTGGGTCTTAAAGGCAACCCAAGCAATTTTATGGCCCGAAAATCAGATTTTGAAAGTTTAGTCATTGCTATACATGATATATGATGCAGCGAAACTAAGGGGATCATCGTATTGCATATTTTTGCACAGTTTTAAAATGCTCAAAGTATGAAGTTATTAGTATATTACACAAATGTGCTAGACAGTGTTAGTAAATATCACTACAATAAAGATTTCAGCGTGGGTTTTTTTGCATTCATTTTGTCCCTAATATTGCTTTGATTGCCTTTAAGTCTTTCACACAAACTTCTGCTCTTTACTAAGTTCCCGAATTTTTTATGTCATCGGTCTCCCCTTTTATGACGCACACTGATCTCCGGGATGTGTGACGTCAGGAGTGGGTCAAAGGTTACCCTGAAGTCGATATCAACTGCCGTCCCAGTTTAACATGGTTCAACAGGCACTGATGTTAACTGCCTCCTTTACACTACTTGTGGGATAGAAGTTTTTGTGTTGGATAGCCGTAAACAAAAACTTAAAGTATTTACAGTACCAGCACAAACGAGCGTTCAATCTAATGAATATTTGGATTTATGTCAAGATGTTATGGAAGGGAAAGGACTGCTCCAGTATTATTTGTAGCATTGTTTTTTAAGCTTAAAGCTACAAAGTAAACGTGTATTTGTAAACAAAAGTAAACCGTGTCAATGCATCAGTTATACTTGCACCTAGAATCATTATATTAGGTACTTCTGTTAACTGTCCTATTGTTATCTCCATGAAAAATGGAGATTTTTTTCAATGGAGATTTTGTTTTTAGCGTGTTTGTTTGTGTGCATGTTTGCGTGTGTGTTTGTGTGTGTGTGTATGTGTGTGTGTGTGTGTGTGTGTGTGTGTGTGTGTGCGTGTGTGTCTTGAAGTCAGTATAACTCAAGAACGTCTGGATGGATTGTAAGATACTTGATATGCAGGTAGCTGTTGGGAGAACAAAGGTCAAGGTCGATTTTGGGGCCCCTGGTATGTGACACTGGAACTGCATTGGTGTTTTTGTCTTAATATATTGTTTTGAATTTAGAAACAGACATGTAGAATTAACTACGTCAGATAAATACATTGCCTATGTAAAGCATTACCACAAAGTGGAATGTATAACTGTTTACAATTCTGGATATTGTGGATCGTTATGCCATAAGTTGCTAGAATAATTTTTTGTTAGCAAAATGTCTCCTGTTTTTTTTTACGTTTCTATTGTGTATGCATGTATTTGTCTACCATGATATTGGAAAATATTAATAAAGATTATTAAAAAAAGTGTGTTTGACACTGACCTGTTTTCCCTTCCCTACCAGCTCGTGTTTAGAAAGATTGCGGATGTAAAACGCGAAAGGGAGGAGATGGAGAGGCGAAAGAATGAGCCTCCTCTGGATCTGCCATCCAATCACCCCGTTAGGAAGCTATTCTCCAGGTTCAGGAAAGGCCTTGGTGACGTACAGGTAAGAAATATAGCGTTTGGGAACGCATCTATAAACAGCGCCACCTGTGCTGCAGTACAATGTGAACCAGTCAGAATTGCCTTGAAGAAGGTGACAGATGGTCACCGAAACGTCGGTTGAATAGATCACTTGGTTGTGTAAAAATGTACTATCAAAAATTATTTTTCTTGTTTCTTCTTATGCACTGTTCTTAAGAAAAACGAGTTAAGAATGTTTTTTCTTAAGTAATTTAAAAAATATATATTTTTCTTGAAGGAATATTTTCACGTTTTCGTGTCGATTTTTCGATGTCTACTCTACATCTTGATCACGGAGTGACCTAGTCTCGCGAGAACACTAGGTCACTCTGTGATCAAGATGTCTAGTAGACATCGAAAATGTGGAGGTACGTGTCTTGTTACCTTTCAAGTCACTGATTGAAGAATATTCTAGTAACTGGTAATCATACGTGACTGATGAATCTCTTCAACGTTATCTAATCTTACTTTTAAATTTAGGATGAGTTGCTCATATGCCAGAATTTATTTGACTGAGCAGTGACAAAAAATTCATACCGTATTTGGAAATCTTAACGTTGCTTACCCAACGCCTGACACAGGAAAAACCCAACGAAGACATCGAGAGGGCCGACAGTGGTGAAGACAGCGAAGGAAAAAGCAACGACACTCGGCCTAATACCAGAGTCATCAAGGTGACCGAAGGTAACAATTCAATAGATGGGTTACCACGTCCCTCCAGTAGTAACAACAACCAGAACCCGCCACATCATGGCGAGAGGGACAAAATGTCCGGCGGCAAACTCAGTGCCTGGGGCAAGTCATCCAAAACTCCCAACGGGGAGACAGGGAAACAAAAGCAAGGTGATAGCCGGCAAAATACCCTGAGGGTGCAGACTGAGCAAAAACACAAAGGTAGTATGTGGAGCAGAATGAAACGTGGAGAGTCTGCCGAGCCGGCGGACAAACGCGCGCATTCACCAGGCAACAACCCGACTACCAATCTGAGGAAAACGGACTCGACGGACAGTGGAATCTTAAAGAGCGACTTGAAGTTGGACACGTTAGTAGACTCTCCTTCGGCGGAGAGAATAGCACTGTCTCCGAATGCCTCTCCAGAGAAACTCATTCAGTGCCTGTGTGGAATCAGGCAGGAGCTGAGGAACGAGGTGGAGTGTCTCAATCTCAAAATGGCAAAAATAGACGAAAAGATTCAGGACGTCTTGAGGTGGATGACCCTCGACAACTCTAGTAACTCTGGTCCCTCGCCAGAAGGGAACGGTTCATCTAGAACAAACACAAATGTACCCAATGTACCAAAGAGGACTATAGTAACTGCAGAGATTTCTCCGATTAACGAGAAAATGTCCTCACCGGAAAGGAGGTTTTCAGAGAGCGGAACTGCTCCCAGGTCTCCCAACGAGCTGTCCTTACCCTACACCGACGAGAGCGGGAGGCGTCACTCGGCCTCCTCCCTCGTGCCCGGGCGAGGAGACGAGATAGATCAACCCCCTGAGAGACCAAGGAGTGGTTCGTCGCCATCCGTTACCCCCGAGGTCAGGGTTAACCTACCTGAACCGAGAGTTGTCATCTCTGCACCCGGGGAGGAGACACCGAGGTCCGGGTCGCCCGTTCCCACGATGTCCCTCGATAGGGACTTCGTAAGGGCGGGCATTCGGGACTTCAGTAGGAACGGCGGGGAGGCCGACTGCCCCACCATAGTAGAGAACAAAGATGACATGGACATCAAGCTGTAGATATGACATCTTCACCGTCAGCTGCGAATCGAGAACTTGGTTTGTATTGAATTTTGAATCACAAGTGTTTTCCTCGCCACTGGTGAGACTGCTGACACACACACGTGTTGGTGAATGTGCCTATGGGTTTGTTTCTTTGGCAGGAAAACCAAGAAACTATCAAAAGATCGCTTGCAGGCCAAGAGGATTTTCTTCTCACTCATTTCCTATTCCAGAAGAGTTACTTGGCCTAGGGTAGTTGATGTGGACTAGATTTTTATTGACTTATATAATAGAAACGACATTTTGGAAGGGGAACTGAATCAGGACGTAGGTAAACTTACCGTGACAATGACAATACGAGGCCATGTGTGTCGAGCTGGTTATGACGTATGGAAAAACGTGGGCCACTCGGACAAAATCGGAAGGATGCTACAAACAGAAGTGCTTCGAGACACTGCTATAAGTTACTTAACGTGATACAACTATGATACATCTGATACAAGCAATACAACAGTCCTGCCGTTCTGCTGGGAATGGTGGAGGGTGTGTTCCTGTGTTCCTGTACATGTGTCCAGGCATGTGTTCTAGCTACACGCCATGTGTTCTAGGTACACGCCATGTGTTCTAGCTACACGCCATGATTCACTAAGTAGGTACTCTTCCAATAAACCTATGGCAGGGGCATCTATTTGAGCCAATTACAAAACATACGTTTTCTCGAAACCAGAGCAACAGATTTTTATTCCAAAATTGACCGACAAGAAAAAATAGACAACGAATTCTATATAATAGGCATGGCATGTCTTGACAAGATAGTCCTCCCTTGAACAAGCGTTGCATAATTCGACATTTTGAGAAAATCACTATCTGTAGTGACCCCTGCCACATGTATTGTTGGGGCATACCTCTTAGTATGCATATGATGTTGACTGCTGGGCAATTATGCACAAATCAGACAAAAAGTGAGGACTTTACTGATATAAATAGTATATTACAACCATGTGACGTCTGCAATATGTATGCCACATGCTCGGTTTTAATACTAACAAACAACGTTTAGAGAACTCTTTCCAACAGCCTATACTCATTCCAGCACCCGTATATAATGTAGACTGAAGAGTTCACCCAGTACATGCCAACTACGACAGTAGGCACAGCAGAAATTATATCAAAAATCATCTGATGATTCTCAGTTTACTCCAGAGCAACGATACAAATGACAGTTTTCACAAATTTGTCATTAACCCCTAAGATGTTGGCATGCATAAATTTCAGATATTTTGCAATAAAAGTTATTAGTTTCATGACATGCTGAAATGAAATGAAGAGAAAGAAGTTGTAAAAATGATTTTATGACTTGCCTAGAAGTATCGTTGTGATTCCGTTGGAAGGACCATCATCTGAGAATCCTACAGTATCCCAGATTGTAGATACATTGTCCTTAGAAACTTCGAGACTGATAAGTTTTATTTATCGTTTAGTATAGCATGAGGCACCAGGGGCTGATATCGTATCAAGAAGAGGCTTGATAACATATGGCAATTTGGTAACGCTTCAGGGGCGGAGCCTGCTTTCTTGATGTTGTTTCATTCCACGTGTTGGTACTAAAACATATGCAATCGTACTGACAGTGACTGTTACAGACTATTAGGTCTCGCCTTATTTCCAATGTGCACTTGATTCACGAATCGAGGATCTCGACAGAAAATAGCTCAGAAGAACACTTTTTGTTTTGTGGTGACAATGTTGCGTCCAAAGGCGATTCAAAAACATGTGTAGAAATTACTTGCATCTTTTTAGTCATTACTTGTTTACCACATGTGAGTTTGGATGGTTCCGCTTGTGTGCTTAACAGCTGCTAAAAACATTTATTCTTGAGGTAACTATCGCTGATAGTTTCATTTCATGCAAATTTCTCAAACCATCTAGAACTTACGAGGAGTTTTTCGCTCATAAGTTTCGATGAGTATAAGAAATGTGTTTTTCTCACTGTATGTTTTTTTTTTCTGAAACATTCGTCTTGAAGATCAAAAGCTTTGAAATTTAATAATTGGGACATTTTCATTGCTTTTCGTCTAACCGCGTTGCCTGTTATGTTAAAGAGTAAAATGTAATATCATTCAGTCAGTTGCTGCATGTCACTTTTGGAATATGTTGATAGACATTGGCCGTTTTCATCCTGCTGCAAGGTGTGTGACGTCACAGCAAGGTGTGTTGACGTCACAGTGCGGTTTATGACGTCATAGCCCTGTTCTTTGGTCTGAGCAACCAAACCCTTGATTTTCACGGATTTGGTCTTTATAATTGGTATATTTTGTAGTCAATGTTCTGTAGTCAGGTCTAAAGACAGAGAGAGTTGCTTGACGTTCTTTTGGCTAGGCGTCGATCGACCGTTTTTTTATAATCAAAGTACTAGTTGCGACTACTTGTAAATCGTGAAATGAAGTCGCCAAACAATATTCATACTTCTGTAAAGACAATTAGTTGTACAATTTGTTGGCAAATTGAGAAGACTTTCGTACATATGATCTGCATATTGTTACTAGACTAATTTCTAAAAAGTATCTCAGTTTTTGAGAGCTATTAGAGGAAGCAATATCCACATACCAGTTTCTGAGTCAAATGACAAATTTTGTATAGATGAGATATATCTATATATATATCTATATATAAATGAATTATGATTAGATAGTTAGGATCTCCAGGAAAGCTTGAGAAAAAGGCAAGAAGTTGTCACGAAGACCACGTGGTTGGATCGAGAAAAAACGTACCATTTTTTCAAAGTATTTTGGATTGCTTTACTGCAAACAATATTTGTCTTGGTAAGACCCTTATTTCATGTACATACAAGAGAATTGCAACCAGCATTGAACCCCAGTGAGTGAACTTCCGAAAACTTCATAATATTTCTACTAAATGGTACAATTTGGACTAAAATGGTAAAACGTGTTCTGTATCCTAGAAAAAGTACGCTTGCTATTTTTTTCCAGTTCATATTCCCAGTTAATTAAGAGTTGTCACATCCACGACTTCGTGGAATATAAAGTAAGCGATGGCTTTCTAAAAAAAAAGTTCATATCAGAAAAACAAAACAGATTATTCTTTGTCCCAAAGAAGAGCATATGTTTGAAACCGTTCTATGTGAATATGTATTTTGCATGGCTTAGTTAGCGCACAAGATGGCGATGTGACGACAGCCCACCTTCTTCGTATTAAACTGTACATATTTTTTAAAGACATGTAATGAATAAAAGAGTGATGACTTCTTCTAGACATCGGTGTGTGTGTGTATCTTTGTGTATGCATTCGCTCCGGAAAAGCATTCTAAATATGAGGTATACCTCAGATATGCTCACCCAGTATTTGTGTACGGAGGTCACGTTCCGTAAAATTGACATATCTCTAGATAATGTCTTGAAGGCAACATCTACGAAGACTTTGAGACAAGTGGCGTTTAATTAAAGGAAACCCAAGCAATATTAGGGCCTAAAAATCGGATTTTGAAAGTCAATTTATTTAGTCATTTCTATACATGATTAGTTCAAACAACACTACCACAATGTATAGCAACACCCATGATGAAAAATTACGACGTTGTTGTGATGTGAGAACTCACTGAAAATCGTGACAAGAGTTTTTGTAGGCTCTCGAAACTAAGGGGATCATCGTACGGGACGATTTTGCGCGGTTTTGAAATGCTCAAAGTATGGAGGTATTACGCAAATGAGCTAAACAGTGTTAGTAAATGTCACTACTATAAAGATTTCAGCATTTTTTCTATTTCAATTTTTTTTGCCCTAATATTGCTTTGGTTGCCTTCAAGAGAAAAGGGATTCAGGCTAATTCGCGATTCAGTTTTTCCCATCTTTTTCTGACACTAACTACAATGGGATAGATGAGAGAAATTTTAGTAGATATAGGCGTGTATGAAAGGGTTAATGAACATTGAGAAGTCGACATGCAAAGAAAATCGTCAACAATGAGGTAATTAGACCGGTTATCAGTAAACGCTTGGGTGAGCAAAGGTAGGAATAGAGAAGGAAACACAGACTTATGTTCGGGGAAAGGAACGTGATCTCGAACCAGTTTCGCCCAAATGAACTCAATGAACAGATGAGCTAATCTTCCACTGGTCGTGACAGAGAAGACAGACGCTATGTACAGTATTTACAGGTTCATTGTAGCGGGGAAATTCCCCTAGCTCTTTTCGACAAGCACAATGAACAGTGGACCACGGCTTAACGTCCCGTCCTAACGACTGTGCCCCTTTTCGGTAGCGTGCATGCCGGGTGAGTGATACAGCCGGGAATTGTACATTTCAAGCCATCATGTTTCCTGCTTTACTCAGCAGCACTCCAGTAGTACCACACGAGACAGCCTGATTATTCCTAATTAACATTGGCATTTCTCCAGAATTGTCAATCAATGAATCAATCAATCAATCAATCAATCAATCAATCAATCGAGTGATAGATTCTGAGGACATTAATCGTATTCTGACTTAATGCCGACCCTACATAGCCTCCTTCGCAGACCCTCTCTGTGCGGCCGCGTTATATGCTTTGGTCCCCTTTCCAAAGCGGGGCACTGGCCGGGCAGCTTGTGAGAACAAAAAATATGATATGAAAAACAAAAGACACAAAACGTTAGAAAATTACTCCTAACCATATATTGTTTGTTTTTTTACATATGCATTTTCTATTTCTCGTTTTTGCAAACAACCCAGCCGGGCCCCGCTTTGGAAATGGGACCAAAGTATTACTGTTTTCTTTGCGGGATGGGGGGGGGGTGTTTGGTTGGCGATTTTGAACATGGGCCATGATGCACTCAAATGCCGGGGGAGCTTGATGCCACACGCTTAGAAAGATCTGGCTCTTTCTTTCTGCTCTCTAGACGTGTCATCTAGCTCCCCCGCCATTTGAGAACCTGGCCCATGTTGAAATTTAAGTCAGTCGTACCGAGAAGATATACAAAGGAGGCTATATTTTCCGTTCAGTATCAGCAACCCAAGCATATTAGGGCCCAAAAAATGGATTTTGAAAGGAAATTCATTTAGTCATTCCTATACAGGATTAGTTCAAACAACACTATCACAAAGTATAGCGACGTGCATCATGCAAAAATACGACGTCGTTCGGATGTGAGAACTCACTGAAAATCGTCGCCAGGGTTTTTGTAGGCTCGCGAAACTACAAATGTAAGGGAGTCATCGTACGACACGTTTTTGCACGGTTATAATATGCTCAGAGTAGGAAGTTATTATGAAAATGTGCTAAACAGTGTTAGCAACTGCCACTACCATAAAGATTTCAGCATTTTTTATTTCCTAATTTGGGCCCTAATATTGCTTTGGTTGCCTTAATTGTTTAACAACAACAAAACGTAGGCCCCTACATTTGTTGAGTTTCTTGCTGGACGTATTGACGTGTAACGTGGCTGTAACGTCATATAAGATCAAATATAGCTCCTTTGGCTGAATGTCCCCGTTCTTGGACATCGTCAATAGATGATATCTCCAGTCCACGTAACTGTCGCTGCAGCTGGCTTATCGACCCATCGAACCACAGCAAATTTACGGGGAGGCATTAACTGTGTCGCACATAATCAATGTTGATACCTGCGGTTGTCGTCTGCAGTCCCGGCGGACGGATTGTGGAGTTGATTGCGCGGGCTTAGAAGTGTCGTGTTTACAATCGCATGGTGACGTCCGCATACATGTTTGATGTCTCCTGCGACGATAAAGCCCCCCTCTCACTAGCCTGGAAACCATACCAGCGGGGGCTCCCCGATATCTCTACGGCGCTCGGAGTGATGTCCGCCAGCCCAGACAGCTTTGTCCGCTCGGGGTGGGCTTACGACCTTGGATTAAATACGCGGCGGAACTCTCTGTGGCAGCTGAAGTAGACAGGCTGCGAAATTCTATATGGCAGCTAAGTAGACAGACTGACCGAAACGGATTAAATAATCCAGACTGGGCCCGGTAAAACACCCCTTAGCCGACCCCTAGAGACTGGGACCGGGCTACCCTCTCACTGGACCCGCAGCACGCCGGCGGCGTCGCTGCGGCCGATCGAATTGATAAAGCACTCAACAAATTTCATCGACAAAAAACGAATGTTTTTAAGCTTGGTGTGTTTTGTTGTCTTTTTTGCTGTCATACTTGTACGTTTTGAATGAAATTGCCATTTTTAAGTCAAGGATGACACAAATCCAGTTTAGGACGCAGAGACGCCGCCAGCGTGCCGCGGGTCCAGTGAGAGGAGGGCTTAGCTCGGAGCAAAGTGTCGTGTTTACGTCGACAGACATGTCTGATGTTTCCTGCGACGATAAGCACGCAAGGAAAATGCAACAATACTATAACCTTCTCGGCGAAGGTAATGATGCGACATCTTTCGTTTTCCAGAGAAACTGCAGTTATACCTGCAAGCGCAAAGGACACTTGGATACTTTATTCACTCCATTCGTTAGATATATAATACAATTAATAATTAGCAAGTAGCTAGTCTTCCTGGAGTACATGAAAACAACATACAATTTACATACAAAACTACGTTAACGCTATAATACAGATATTATCGACTAAAGCGTTCAGCAGCACGAAACACTAGCAAAAACATACAACCGGAAGTTGTAAACATATATAATGTTATAGATCGATGATACCAGAAAAAAACCGCTTGCGGTGACATGTATATCCCTGTAACAAAGATAAGGATGTGATTCTTATCTCTTCGAAATCCTGGAATATTGACAAATGTACCTGGAATATTCAAATATTGGAATATTGAAAAGTACACTTTTGTCATTTATCGCCATCTGTTTTGACTTTGAAATTAACATTGAATTTCTTTGACATTAGTACCCCTTTACCGATCTTTTTTTCACGACCTCGCGCATATATCTGCTCATTTTACAGCTTCTTCGTGCAATTTCCAGTTTGGTCCTATACATTTCGGTCACAAATTTATTTTCTTTAAATGGACGAAAATTGATGCGATAATCATCATCATCATCATCATCATCAATCGACCTATCAGCCTTTTTATAATCGATACAGCTTTTATTTCAATATTTCTTTCGCGAAAATAAATCTTGATATACACGTATACATAAACTAAATGCTTACTAATAGATACTTCTAAAATTTTCAAATTCCTGATAGCCTATAGTGTCTACATCACCGAATACACTGTCAGATTAGAAAGTTATGTTGAAAAAAGTTATTAAGAACTCCAGCTATGTTCTAGTTTCTGCTCTTTGAGATAATACAGTCTCTGAGGGCTTTCTTAATTAGACAGAGCGGCAATGCTTCCCAAAGTTTGGCGTCAAATGGCGATGGCTTGACAGATATCCTCCCGACGACCCGCTGTTGTGGTTTGTACACAGGAAGGGACACAGCGGGTCTTCTGCTATACGTGACGCACTAGATGATAATCTCGCATCTGTGAGCACACGTGAGAAGGTTTGGGTGTCAGTGATTGCAGTTTGCTTGATGTATGATAGTCTGTATAACGCAAACTCCAGCTGTCCGGGGGTTACAGGCGGTTGTCGACTAGAAGGGCGATTGAAATCAGGCTAGATCTATGACACGTGAACTTTTAGAGCACTGTTTTTTTAATGTTTATATATCAGAGATTAATCACCATCCCATGCATACTAGTATTCGGTAATTTACAGCTTGCCAAAGTAGTTAAAAGTAGAAGAGTTGGTGAAACAGTATTGACAGTCAACTTTATTCGCTACTCCGTGAATAGTTTCATCAGGTTGGCAAGCCACTGAATAAGACTCTTTTTACACAACCAAGAGATTTATTCAACCGACGTTTCGGTGACCATCTGTCACCTTCTTCAAGGCAATTCTAACTGGTTCACATTGCACTGCAGCACAGGTGTCGCTGCTTATACTGTATATTATGTACAAGCAGCGACACCTGTGCTGCTGTGCAATGTGAACCAGTCAGAATTGCCTTGAAGAAGGTGACAGGTGGTCACCCAAACGTCGGTGGAATAAATCTCTCGGTTGTGTAAAAAAGTATTTTTATTAATTTAGTTCGTACTACTTACTGCTCTTTGGTCCTAATCTCCAAGCAGATCTCCGGCACGGGGCAGGGGACAGTATCACATTGGCTAGACATCATCCAATTGGGCCAATTGGCTACTGTCTGGCCAATTTGATACTGTCCCCTGCCCCGTGCCGGAGATCTGCTTGGAGATTACCTTATGACTCCTTTATATACATGTAGGGCAGCGACATACAACTTCATCAACTTCATTTCATTCATTCAAAAAATGACATTCAGTCTCCACCATCAGGGATTCAGGCACTTCTTGGAGCTGAGAAAATAGCATAAATCGAACGTCCTGGCAAATGATACCATTTTGGGCCAATTTCTACTACTGTATTTTGAGGGTCTGCATCTGTGTGTGTGGGGGGGGGGGGGGGGGGGGTGTTGCCTATGCTTAACCGCGACTCCCCGGGTCTATGACTCGAGTACGGGTACAAAATGTAGTGCGCCCAAAACTCTTGAAGACTGGGTAGAGAGTCGCATGTTAGAGGCATCCATGTGTAAACTGTGCTGTGTGGTGTAGGAATATGTCGGCTTTTAGACTGTAGGATTTGGATGGTGGACCTTTTCCGCTTTAAAGATTTGTGTATGAATACGTCTTCTTTTGCAACTGCCTCTCCGGGTGAGTCGGCTGCAGTTCAGTGACCTCTCGCAGAGCGCTGTTTCAAAGTGGGCGACAGAATTTGCTGGTTTTTGAACTATTTGTAAGTTGTACCCTAAACTCAAGCATATTCGTTTTTCGTATTTCCCAAGTGCACGTACCGCACTATAATTTGTCCGGGTTGAAGCCAGTCACCTTAAGGTGAAATATAAAAATCCCCATAGGCCGAAAACTGTGTTCTGCTACCTTAACGGTAAATTCAGGAAAACCTGCAACGCTTAACGGTAAATTCAGTAGGACCGACAACGCTTGGCGGTAAATTGACGCGCATTCCTATTCGTACAACGCTAGAATCGGTTATCTCAATTGGTGAGAATAAGCTGACTAATGACAATGTGGTAAAGTAAAAGATATTGAAGCTCACGGCGCACTGTGCACGTGGCTGCCGCGGGCGTCCTTGCCTTCAGTGACACTGCAGTGTATCAGTCATTTCAGACCTTTGTACTCTAAAATAACCAACTGTGCATGGTGGACAATATGAAAAGCGATGAGCAGTTGATTTTGTGTAGGACGGTAATGAACACCGAGCACTGAGTAGGTAAAATCAACAACAGGAGGATGTAAGGCATCGTTGCCTTGCGCCGCGGTAGTGGGGGCCGTCGGGAAAGTCCTTTCTAGATCCTTGTGCACGAACAGACCCAACCATGATGTTGAAAGTTGCCACGCTGCTTGTGATCCTCCTGGTGACCCTGCATGAGGCTTCCGGGGAGTCTTTTCCAGGTCCTTTTAGCCAGAAAGCTGATGATCCAGAGGAAAACCTTGATTTCAACATCAACATCAACAACAACATTTTCCCAGATATGACCGGCACCGATCATCCGGGAAAGCTATTCCAGGACATAGATGAGGCCAACCAGGTGAGTCCTTCAACTCTATCTAGAATAGATACCGTTGCACTAGTACTAGTCCAGAAAATCACGTTTGAACCAGTAAAAATAAAGGAAACCCAATAAGTGAACCAAAATAATATCGAACTATTGTAAGGCCTGGACGGTGTGGCTCTCATATTGTACCTTAAAACCACTCTTGCAGAGAGACTCATCAAACAAAAATGCAGATGAGGGCGGAAAACAAGGTAGGGGTTTCTGGTCTTGAACATTCAGGTTCTTGTTCAGCTTCAGAGGATTAGGTCGGACCTGAACATGAACCTGAATAACCTAAGTATAACCTTGAAGTAGACTTCAGGTCTTGTTACGTGGTGACAATGGAGTAGAAATAACCTTTTGTTAAATGACTATCTGTGCGCCTCTGACAATTTAGAGGAAATATACTAATGTTTTGTTAAATGAAAATGATTATGACATGTACAGGGAAAAAGTCACTTTTCACGACTTTCCTCACCCCTCCCAAGTGCAAAAACGAGTGTATTATGTGTGGGTCACGACACGAGCAATAGCTGCCTGTTTCTCACGTGTATTACAACAGTGCAATTCTAACCAAATCAAATCAAATTATGTTGAACTTTTTTATAGTTTTTTTTTTAGCAATCCAGTCTCTGTAGACTATCGTTGCACCTCTGGAGTTCCCTTATAAACTCTTTTAAACTCTCATAAGGGTAGGGGTTTCTGGTCAACCTAATTAAAGTATCACACAGATAAACAATGTAGGAGCTCAAAGTACATGTATTGTACTACATACACATGTGAGTAATCAAAGCCTTTTCTATCTTGTACCCATTCCAGGCGCTCGTCATCTTTAAGTTGCAGGAGCAGGTCAAGGATCTGCAGAACCAGGTAAAGGATCTGGCTGGCAAACAAGTTGAAGGTCAGGAGAAGGTTAAGGATCTATCAGGCCAAGTCAAGAATCTCACGTTGGATCTCTGCCGCACCAAAAGGGGTGAGTCTAACATGCAGGCACACGGGTACTTTATCTTCAGCACCTGATTTCTAAAAAAGTTTATTCAACATCGCGTCCAAATTATTTGTCATAATTTAATTAATCTATATCGTTAGATGCATGAGAAGATGTACGCTTCAACCTGTTTTTATTGACATTGCTGTCACTGTGTGTGGAAAAAGCGGACAAATTTACATTTCTGAGTCTTTTAATTTTGAACAGTGCATGACTTCCATTGGTTTGGGTCTTGTGCTGCTGTAGCCAATGGTCTTCTGTAAAATATTTTCGATTATTCTGCAGCCTGCTGTAACAAGACACAGGCCTGTCCCTGCGGCCTGGAACGGTTCAACGAAAGGCCCGATATGTGCTACAAGTTCTCGGAACCCACCAACGAGAAGAGCTACGCCGATGCTAGGTCCGACTGCCAGGCTGCCGGCGGGCACCTGGCTATGACCAAGGACCAGGCAACAAACGACTTCCTGGTCAAACAGATCAAGACCAGATACCTCAATCAACATATCTGGATCGGTCTGACAGACCAGGTGCAGGAGGGAACCTGGGTGTGGGACGACGGGACAAAACTCGGTACCGGCTGGAACGACTGGTATCCGGGGCACCCTGTGGGTGATTTTGCTGCAAACTGTGCTGTATGGCACGTTTATGTCTCCCCCTACAAGTGGCATGATTATGTGTGCATAAGTACACTTAATTACATATGTGAAGCGAAGGCCACTGCTACCCCCTAGCCAACTACATGTTCACTTGTCACGAGAAAGTAGCGGGACATTTTGTTTTACATCTACAGTTTACATTTTTGGTCTGGTCTGATTTTACACTGAAATCTTAACTCAGCTACTGCTGGGATGGTTTTTGTTTGCTTGTATTGCATTTGAATTGTCCGATATAAGTTTCAAGTAAAAGCTGGTCTTCTGTGTCGGTAGAATCCATAGTTGTAACGTTACATGATCCTGGAGTTTGCTAAAATATTAGATCATGTTACCCTTTGTCATACGCTTTTAGTCGATTGTCCGTCTAAAGGATGAACTATAAATATGAATGAACATTGTGATGCAGTTTTTATGTAATCAACTGGAATGTTTTAACGTGCTTTTAAAATTGGAAGAAATCTAATGAAATTTAGATGTGTCCTCAGATCAGACATGCCTGCAAAGTGGTTTCACAATAAAGATAATTGATTTATTTATTAATTGATTGATTTATTGATTGATTGATTTAAATTACGCACCTTACGTTTAAGAATCTTATTGAATCTGAAAATTTGAAGTTTAAGTGGAAAAGACCCGACTGTCAATATGTATGATAGAGAATACGAGCACTAAAAGCTGAACTTTGTGCTAACACTATGATGCTTGAGCAGCAGTCATCACAACTTCCGGTAGGTGGCGCTTATTCTGACTATCCGCGCCTGCGCTTTGACAGAACTGTTCATTTTGGCGCGGCAGTTGAAAACATAGGAAGAAAGAAGCACTGCTGACAACAACGACAACGAAACTGCACAGAAATGTCTAATTTTTCAGACGTGTGCGTCAAGCTCGGTATAGCAGCTTTAGAGAAGGGTAAGTATATCGCAGATAAAGGCATTTAGATTGTCAGTAGCTTTGTGTTTTCTTGGTGGAGAACTGATTAAGGGGGAGGGGGGCAGGGCCAGACCTGAAAAAATATGTAAAGCATGGAGGCCCCTAACAGTGCGTCCTCCGGCTTGAACAAGTTATAAGAAAGAATCTTTGTCATAATTTTCTCCCTTACTATGAAACTACAACTTGTTGGTTTTCTGTCAAATCATAATTTTACTAAAAGAGAGACATGAAATATTTTGGCCTACAATCCTTTTACCATTTATAATGTGGGGTCTTCAAATCATATAGTTGGTTATGACTGAAGTAACGGACATTCAAAAACGTTTTATGCGGCAAAAACTGGTGAAAAACTAGCATTTTAAGCACTACAAGAACTGTTTACAAGAAACATAACTAGAAGATCAGTAATCTATTGGGCGTTTTTGAATGTCCGTTACTTCAGTCATAACCAACTATATGATTTGAAGACCCCACATTATAAATGGTAAAAGGATTGTAGGCCAAAATATTTCATGTCTCTCTTTTAGTAAAATTATGATTTGACAGAAAACCAACAAGTTGTAGTTTCATAGTAAGGGAGAAAATTATGACAAAGATTCTTTCTTATAACTTGTTCAAGCCGGAGGACGCACTGTTAGGGGCCTCCATGCTTTATGCTAAATTCAGGAAGTCAGTGGCTGCGTATTATGCTGAATTTGAGCAGACTAGCAACATTTCTCACTAAATTTAAGTGCCAATGACGATAACTATAAAATCATATATGCACCTATTTTGCTTAATGGTGAATTTAATAGAGTGGTCTAGCTACGAGTTACGAAGAATTAAAAGAACTGTAAACGCTGTAAATGTAATGTTTCAGAAGAAGGCATACCGAAAAAGGCCTCTATCAGTCTACTACTAGTACTAGTATATTCCTGTAATGTTATATGGCATTACTACATTAGGACAAATTTGACATGAAGCAACCCCAGTACAATTGTAACAGTACTGGGGTTCAAGCGCCTCCAACAGACCATTCTTAACTTTTAGCCTAGTGGTTAAGGTGTGCGGCCTGTAGACTGGCGGGCCCGGGTTCGATCCCTGGGAGCCAGGAGTCTGTGTCTACTCAGTGTTCTCGCCAGGCCTTTTCAGCATACTGGGCCCCCTATGCTGTGATTTGGACCCCCTATGCTGTGTTTCAACCAGCATAGGGGTGTTTCTTTCTGGGACAAACCTTGTGACCCTTCATAAATCTTATAAAAAGTTCATATTTGGCTTTAGAATGAGGCTGTGACAGAGGAAAAAGTCTACTTCACAAAATTTATCCCTCAAAATGCATGAAATAATGTCTCATTGGGTTATGAATTTACAAATTTTCCGGGGGAACATGCCGGACTCCCTACTCTGGTCATGTCTTCAGCACTCCACGCGTGACTTGCGCCGCTAAAGTTGGCCTTCTGTACCTGACCCCTATGCTGTGAAAAAATTCTGGTGAGAACACTGCTGCTCACCTGTTTGTTTCACAATCAAACATTCAACAACTATGCACATGTTTATTGGTTTACAGACTGGGTGGATCAGGTTTGGGACTGTGACTTCACCATCTGTGACCCGCCCACGGACGAGGCCGGGATCAGCATCGACAGGCGCTACAACGAGAGCCTTCTACGCGCCGGCCAGCTTCTGGCACGATACTCAAACGAGGACAACGCAGAACAAGGCGGACAGGTAAAGTCGGAGTAGTTGACAACTTTAAATTGTTTCCATCTAGGAAAATAGGGCAGATTTGGAAAGATTCTCATTGAATACTGTTCAGGGCGTTTCTAGGAAAAAATTGCAAGGGGGAAGCACTGCAAGGGAGCGGAGTAACCAAGCAACCTGGGGAAAGTGTTGAGTTTTAGAGAATTTTAAGTTAAATTGGGACATTCTAACTTAATGTAAGGCTTCCTTGGCGGCAAAATTACTGCCAGACAGATCATAGTTAAAGACTCTGGCCACATGTGACCTAGAAGCATCCCTGGTTAATCAGAATTGTATGCTTGTGAGTTGTCAGAGTATCTGCTCCCCAGGGTATGGTCAGGGCATGGGGGCGCAGTGCCCCTGTTCCCATGTTTAGATTTATCCCTGCTGTTAATTCATTAATTTTCGAGGGAACTTAGTTTCCCCGGTACTAGGAGGTTTTCTTGGTGATTGAACTGAAGTTTGTGGAAGTTTATACTACAATTCTGTAGTATATTTGCAATGTCATGATTTCACAATAAGATGTCTCTGTTGAAGCTGCCAAAAATATTGAAGAAAAAAAGTAGTAACCAAATAACGTTAACAGTAGTGCAGTCAGTATTTGTCTGTTGTCACAAATGTAGAGGTTTGACCAAGTTTTTTTCTCTTGACTACAGGACTTCTGGAGCCTCCTGTCTGACCATGACCTCTCGTACCGTAACATCATTGCCCTGGCCTTCTACTGTATTTACACAGGTGAGGTGGATTGTGAGAAGGTACACCTACATGTACATGCAAGAAGTCTGGTTTTAATCAAAATTAATGGTTTTCAAAGGATACATAGTAAAGTTTAACTTTCGTTGACGAAGGTTAGACATCCAGGTAATACGATATGCCAAATAAAAAACTCAAGCAACTGGATATGATTTTGGAAACGGTCAGACGTTTCAAGTAGCATCCAAGTTACTTTTCGTCAGTGACACTGAGCAAGATTTGTAGAACAGCAAGTTTTTAACCACGAACTATGAATTGATATGCAAATAAAGAGAAGACAATTTTAGAATGGGGAAACAAATAAGACAATGTTGATGTAATAGAGACAATAGCTCCTATTGTTTGGTATAGGAGCTAAAGCTGGTTCCCAAGTAGTGGATGCTACTTAAAACGTCTGACCGTTTCCAAAATCATATCCTAAAGCCACATTCAAGGATCAGGTCTGGATTTGAATCCAGTGGTTTGGGTTCAGGTTTGGTCCAAACCTGAACCCGTAGCATATTTGAATAATGTTATAATGGCATAACACAAGCAACTCGGCTAGATTGAGTTGAAGACTACTGTAGCGAGGCTGCATTGCACTACTAGCTGACGAAAAAGCGTCATGCTTCATCCTCAGTCTGAGGTTCAACGGCTTATAAAACTAGCTGATTTTCTGTGTCTACCTTGATGTCCCAGGCCAACAGAGAGTAGCCAGCGTTGTGGAGAAGGAGGCCGCCTGTCTGGCCACAAGTCTGTACTTCAACCTGCTGCAAGTGCCAGGTAAGGCTGGTAACACTCTTACACCGGACACAGATCACTAGCAGGGCTCAAAATACTGGGTGCATGAGCACCTGTGTTTACCCAAAATTGGAGCTGTGCACCTTATTTTTGACTGTGGGTGCACTGGTGCACCTAGATATTTTTGTACTCTATACTTAAGGGTACCGGTTCTCTTGTACACTAGCAATAGTAGTAGCATACAGAATATTCTTGAAATGTAAGTATCAGAAAAAATAATATAATCTTTTGGTGTACTTTATTTGATGTACTTGCTTGGTTGAAATTTGAAGTCTGGATACAATTCCAGATTGAAGTTCTTAAGAGAGGCAGTAGCGTCAAACTTATGTTTAACTGACATTCAACTTTATTTTATGTGGTGCACCCAAATTTTTTTCTGTGCACCTAATTCTTTGGGTTGGGTGCACCAGTGCACCTTTTTCCAAAAATGAATTTCAAGCCCTGTATACTGTTCCCAACCCCAGGTAGTGGTGCGTATGGCACGTTCCATGCAGTGCTGTTCGAAAAGGCGGTGAATGTACTGAAGCACTGGCCTCAGACTGGAGGGAACAAGCGCAAACACAAGAACGACGGCGCAGAAGTACAGGGGAAGAAACCACCCAAGGCACCCAGGAGGGGGGGTCAATCCCAGGGGAGGGAGGATGACATGGAGCAAGAGGGAGACAGGTCTGTTTTTATCTCCATGAAAAATGGAGATATTGTTTTCGGTGTGTCTGTCTGTCTGTCTGTCTGTGTGTGTGTGTGTGTTTGTGTTTCCGGACTACTGTAGTCAGCATAACTCAAGAACCTCTGGATGGATTATGATGATATTTGGTATGTGCAGCTGGGTATGTGGGTTGGTATTGGGTAGACAAAGGTCAAGGGCGATTTGGGCCCCCTGGTATGTGACCATGGTACTGCAGCAGAACTTCTGTTTTTTTGTATCTTTTGACCTGGACATGCTATGGTCTTGATTTTTTGTTGGCAGATAGCTTGTGGTGCAAGAAATAAGTGGTGTAGGTTTAGGCCCCTAGCAGCTTGCTCTGGAACTGCAGGGGCATTTTCGTCAAAATCTTCCAAGAGGAATAACTGAAGAAAGGAACGACTGATTTCCTTGATATTTTCCTTATATGCAGGTAGCTTAGAGAGAAATATACATGATGAAGTGCAAATTATACAAATTGGGAATTAATTTACATAATTCTTGGTACAAGGAACATTGGTTGGGAGATTGTCGTATGAGTTGTATTATTTACGGACGTGTGCAATAACATCGTCAGTTTGGTGAGCAAAATCCCCATGATGAAAAACAGTTTGTGTGATTTAAATTCATTGTCAGACACTTCCCGCTTGTTCTCATTTAAATGTACACATTTTGTAACTTCCGTTACCGTTTGAAGTAAGATGTTCCTGACATTAAAATATGCCACATTTAAGGTGACAAACTGTCGTTTTTATGACGACTCAAAACTTTTCTGGCTTTTAAAAACGACAGTTTGGCACCTTATATGTGGCATATCTTAATGTCAGGAATGTCTTACTTCAAATGGTAACGGAAGTTACAAAATTATGAAGACTTAAAACTTTTCTGGCTTTTAAAAACGACAGTTTGGCACCTTATATGTGGCATATCTTGATGTCAGGAATGTACTTACTTCAAATGGTAACGGAAGTTACAAAATTATGAAGACTTAAAACTTTTCTGGCTTTTAAAAACGACAGTTTGGCACTGCAGGGAATCATCTAAATCGGGAAAGAGGGGCGCTGTGCCCTCGTGTTTCAGCCCAGCGCCCCCTGGTCAAATTCAGATTTTGGCTTGATTAATATCCAGCATACAGCCTTCACTCAGCAATGGATTCTTCCATAAATACATAGAATTCACTCCCTTGCCTGTGTGTGCTACCTCTTATTCAATTTTTCTATAAAAAACCTTGCACCATCTATGTGGCATATCTTAATGTCAGGAACGTCTTTCTTCAAACGGTAACGGAAGTTACAAAATGTGTGCATTTACATAAGAACGAGCGTTCCATGTTGTTTTGACAGAGATGGGGAGAATGAGGATGAAGATGACAGCGATGATGAGGAGGTGGTCCTCTCCGCACAGGAGATGGGCAGGATCAAACAGCTGCTGATTGGCTGCCTGAAGGACCTGATCCGCCTCCTCCGCTGCGGACACTTCTCCCTCAAGGAGCGCCAGGAGAGTACCCAGCATGCACTGGAGGTATGACATCATCACTGTTTGAGTGTACCTGGCTTGTCTAACTATATTTACAGGTTTGCGTAGCAAAACCTTTGTTGGATCCATTGGCATGTGTGGTGGCCGCCATCTTGATTTTGTGACGTCGCAGGTTAGCCATACCATTTCATTGGAAGGGGTGTTTTTTTTTTTTTTTTTAATTTTTTATTTTATTATTATTATTATTCAAAGAACATAACAAGATACAATGAGAGAACCATCCAACAATAAGTGCTCATATACAAACAATAAGAAATCAGGTATAATAATAGTAACCGAAATTGGGTAATGATCACATAATTCATCGAACAGAGATGAATAATGTACTGTAACTGAAGATTAAGGGATTTCTTGCATGACAAAAATAACAACAGAAGTTTCAATGAAACAAGAAATGAATCATATGAATCACATATTCAGCTGCATAACGTGCCCCACTTCCCCAGGTGCTTGTCCAATTTGTCTTTCTTCAGGGCTACATAATACTCTACCTTGTAAAAAAAATGAACGTAGTTGAGAAAAGACTCAAAATTCAAAGTACTTGATTTTCTACATCTATATATATATACCTTAGCTAGTAATGTTATTAAATTTTCAATAGGGGGCGTTCCAGAGTACAAATTACCAAAAATAACATTGAATCCATTTAACATTAAATATCTAGAAGTTCTACGGTAATACCAGGTTTTGACTTTGTTCCAAAAGAGGGTTAAGTTCGGACATTCCCAAAAGACATGTATGTACGATTCATCCTCATCATGACAGAATGAGCACAGTGGGGTATCTATACATTTCCAAATATACAACAGCTTATTTGTAGGTAAGAACTTATGCAGAATCTTATATTGGAAAAATCTAGTTGATGAGTCAATAGTACATAACATCAAAGAGGTGTATACTTGTTTCCAGGGGATGGGGGTGTCAAAGAGGTACAGCCATGATAATTGCACCTTGTGAGAAGTATCAATAAGATTGTTACATATCAAAAAGAATCTATACATACTCTTATTAATTTTTATCTGTTTTAACCATCTATTGTTCTGTGTTGCAGGGATACATACTTGGCCTGGAGAAGTATCACATAAAACTGATTTCCATTTGTTGGGAATGGCAGAGATTAATTGATTATACTTAAAGTAATTACAAATTGTTCCATATTTTGTGCAGAATTCATCATAAGACATAATACTGCCATCAATATTCATGATATCATTTATAAAAACAATTTTTCGATTGATAAAGGCATTAAATATGACCGGTAAGCCTTCAATAAGAATATTTCCATTCATAAATAATAATTGTTGTTTGATCTCATCAGGGGTTGTGGGGATTTTATACTGATATGTGTACCATGCCAATAAGACTTCACTTAAAAACAAACTTATTCTAAGATGCTGTATAGACTTTAGCTGAAAGAAAGGAAAGAAAATTGATTGAAAAGCCGGGTGCATTTTTAACAGCCATGTACTAAACCAATGTTGATTAAAGTATAATTTGGGGACCCACGAAGCTTTTATTGTGAGAGCAAAGGCATACAGGTTTTTTAGATTTAGACCACCATTGTCAATGGAATTATAAATTGTTTTTCTACCAACTCTTTCAGGTCCTCCATTCCAGATGAAAGAGAAAATTTTCCGCTCATACTGTATAAATAACTGTTTGTCTGGCAATGGAAGCACCTGAAAGAGGTGGGTGAACTGAGGAACAATTAAAGAGTTAATAATAGCTATTTTACCAAATAAAGATAATTTTTTCCCTTTCCAGGGACATAAAATTCTATCTAATCTATTTAAGACAGGTTCAAAATTATCATCAATAATATTCTCTATATTCTCAGGTATATGGATACCTAATAATTTTACATTACCATTCACCCATTGAAAAGGGAGATGGGTAGGCAATTTGAAATTGCTGTTTTTTAGGGATCCAATTCTAAGAATTTTGCACTTTTCAACATTTAAGGAAAGGCCGGATATTTGAGAAAAATTTTCTAAATCTTGGAGAAGCGCATAAAAAGAGGCTAAATTAGGAGCAAAAGGGAAATTGGAGTCGTCTGCATACTGTGAAATTTTGGTACATCTCCCCTTCACAGATAAGCCAGACAAGTTTTCATTATGGCGAATCTTAATGGCTAAAACTTCAATAGCAAGAACAAAAAGATAAGGACTAAGGGGGCAACCCTGCCTTACACCTCGATGCAAGGTAAAAGGGTTAGACATATAACCGTTATTTAATACAGAGCTGATAACATTATTATGTAAAACTTTTACCCAGGCAATAAATTGGGGGCCGAAATTAAAAAATTCTAAAGATCGTATGATAAAGTCCCATCTAATAGTATCAAAAGCTTTTTGATAGTCCGCGATAAATATAAGACCAGGTTTATCTTCCTGTTCATAACAATCAATAGTCTCAAGAATACGTCTTATGTTATCTCCTATAAATCTACCATGAATAAACCCCGTTTGGTCTTCATGAATAATATCCTTAATAACAGATCTCACTCTTAAAGCTAAACATTTAGACAGTATTCTATAATCACAACATAGCAATGTAAGGGGCCTCCAATTGTCTAATAATGTAGGGTCTTTATCTTTCCCATCACTACCTTGTTTTAACAGTAAAGAAATAATTCCTTGTTTCTGGGTATTGGGTAGGAAACCTTGTGCAAGTGAATAATTAAAACATTCAAGCATGGGAACTTTAAATACCGAATAAAATTTTCTATAAACTTCAACAGGAATTCCATCTAAACCAGGGGATTTACCGTTTGAAAAGGTATTGATTGCATGAAATAATTCTTTCTCTGTGATAAGTCCCTCACAGCCCAGCTGCTGATCATTCGATAATACTCTACCATAATCTGTAGGGAAAAATTGTTGAGTTCTCTCAGGGGTTAGGGGCAATGGTGGGTCTTTAAAGGAATACAACTTCGAATAAAATTCAGTTTCTTTGTTTAAGATTTCTTCAGGGTTACAAGTGAAAATATCATCTGAGATTTTTAATTTCTGAACATTCTTTCTGGTATAATTTCTGTTAACCATATTTAAAAAATACTTTGTGCATCTCTCCCCAGAATCCATCCACTTGGCCCTTGATCTTATAAGTATACCATTTATGCGGTGTTTGTATAATAATTCTAATTCATTCTGTTTATTCTCAAGGTCCTGGAGTATAGGGTCTGGGGGGGAAGTCATATTATCAATTTGGGTGTTCAGTTTGTTTATATCATCAATTAATTGTTTCTCTCTGGATAAATATTGTTTTTTCTTAAAACTAGAATACTTAATACAGTGCCCCCTAAAAAAACATTTGGCAGCTTCCCATACAATATGGGGATTGGCTGTATTTCTATTGATATTAAAAAATTCATTCATAAGTTCAACAGTTTTCTGATAAAAAGATGTGTCTTCTAATAAAGATGTATTAAATTTCCAGTACCCCTTTCCCCGAGGGAATTCAGCAGTTACAAGGGACATAGCAATTAATTTATGGTCAGATTTAAAACTGTCGGCAATCACACATTTGTTTACTTTATTAATTAACTTAAAACTAACTAGGAAATAATCTATCCTACTCGCTTGACGTCTACGACGCCAAGTGTATCTGATGGTGTTAGGGTTACGAAATCGCCATATGTCGTTTAAATCAAATTTGCCTGTCAGTTCAGAAATGGAGTCATGAGCTTTAGGGTGATATATTCTATTTGTACCAAGTCTGTCTAGTTGTGGGTTTTGTACTGTATTGAAATCTCCAGTTATAACTAAATTTTCATTACATTCAGGAAAATTATCTACTTCCTCTAATAAAGTCGAAAAGAATACTGGGGAATCCTCATTAGGGGCATATAAACTAACTATACAAAATCTAAATTCATCAATTGTTAAATCTACAATAACAAATCTTCCATCAGAATCCGTTTTGACTTGGTTAATAGACGGATTGATGTTGTTTTTAAAAAGAATGGCTGTACCCCTTTGACTGGAGGTTCCATGAGAAAATAAAATGGTTCCCCCCCACTCATTTTGCCATCTACTCTCATCAGATAAAACAGAATGGGTTTCTTGTAAACATATGATTTGGTACGGTTTATCATTTAACCAAGTAAAAACCCCCCTACGTTTAATAGAATCACCTAGACCATTACAATTATAACTACAAATCTGTACCTCCACCTGGGTCATGGCATCTGGGGAATGTCAGGAATACTGGACAGGCATCTGGGGGAATGGTGCGCAGCAAAATCATGATGACAAGTGAACTAATGTAAACAAATAAAGTTAAATAAAGGGTAACAAAATTCATAATCAATGTGATAAAATGATTGTCAAAACTATTGTTAACAAACAAAAGTACATAAATGGTAATCGAAACAAAGTGTGAATGCGAAATCCAGATATAATAAATCATTGAACAAAGGTTTAAAGAACTAATGATCAAAGAAAATGGATGGTTTACATGTATGAGCAAACAAAACAAAACAAAACTCAAGTATAACTCGAATGGATGGTTCCCATGAAAACATAAATACAGGGTCACTCTATATGGGGCACTGTACATGTGTGGCTCCAATGAAATTTATCAGTATTCCGCAGAAAAGAAGAAAGTGCATAATTATAAAGCTATAGCAGAGCAAACTTAAAGAACTCAATCAATAAATCATATCACTTATCAGCACAATCAGCAACATTAATTATTCAACAACCAAATCAAATCATACAGGCAACAAAATATAAGATAAAGGTAACAAAACAGAAAATTATGGGCCAACAAGGCATCATATCTATTCAAATCAATATGTAACAGAACATAATAGAAATCAAAATAATAAACAGTGGTTAACTGTATTATATTAAAGAAACTCTGTTAATCAATGTGCACATACTATTGTAGACTGCAAATAACACCTTTATCTTGGAAATAAATGCAGAAAGCACTCTTCTGAGTTTCAATCTTTTAATATCAATCAATCGATTATGCATGCATTACAAACATACATATGAATTATAATATAATACAATACAATAATACATTTCTGAACCACGACAACTCTTCGACTTAATTTCAAAGCCACAATACACATGTATGTTGAACTAAACAAAAGCGAAAACATTTTGATGTGGTTTCTGAGTTGTATATCTTCCAATAATTCAAACGTTGCTACTTCCTGAGAAGAAGTGCCAACACTACAAGACCTTGGCTTAATTCCTGAGTCATGTAATTTAACAGATCACAAGTTCTTCATTCTCTGTGTCTCAATACCAAGTTAACAGTTCAGAAAGCTCTTGCTGTCATAAGTGTCAATCACAGTTCAAACCTGTTTCACCTCCATAGAGTCTTTGGTAGCAAATACCATGTCCACAGCATCCACTTTCTTCACAGTCTTCCCGTCAACAAGTAAAATCGCACATGTGTCCTTCGGAGGGGTCCAGATGGAAATCCTGAAGTCTCTGCGGTTGTCCCTGGCTCTGGAGATCTCAGCATCGCGGTCGGGAACGAGTTTCCCCCGG
This sequence comes from Branchiostoma lanceolatum, assembly GCF_035083965.1. NCBI lineage: Eukaryota > Metazoa > Chordata > Leptocardii > Amphioxiformes > Branchiostomatidae > Branchiostoma > Branchiostoma lanceolatum. The sequence goes on from NC_089725.1 coordinate 8,555,777, forward strand.
GCCTCCTGAAGTGGTCTCGGGAGATGTTCGTGCACCACGTAGTCGTAGTCCTTCTCTCTCCGTCGTCTTCTCCCAGCACGCAGGATCAAGTCTCTCTGTTGGAAGTTCACAAGTCGGGCCAACATTGGGGGGTTCGGTCGAGTCTGTGTTGGTTTGGCGAGCCGATGTACAGCTACCAGTGAAATCTGTTCTTGTATGTTCAGCTGCTTAGAAACGAAGTCCCTAAACACATGTGCAGAATCCTCGTCCTTATTCCACATCAATCCCCGAACTATCACATCAGATTTCATGGAGTACCTTTCTGCAAGAAGATCTGCCCTGACTCTCTCACGGCGTTCCTGTTGTAGCGCATGTCGTAGTTGAGTCAGTTCGTCGCTCTGAAAGCTGGCGCCATTCTCGAGGTCGTTGACCCTCCCTCGCAGTGTAGTGATTTCCGCCGATATGTCCGCCACTTTGGCGTCTAAAGTCTCCAGCTTACTTCCCACAGTTTTGAACTCTGAGAGCACTGCCTCATGCTGCTGCTTGGAGTGGGACAGAAATAGCTGTGCCAGTGCACGGAGTTCAGGCGAGAAACTATCCAGGCTCGGCTCGCACTCCGCCATCTTGGCTAGCTTGGAGGGGGGGCTCTTGCTCTGTCCGGGAACAGTCTGCTCTTTGCTGACGTTTCTTCCTCGTTTGCCCCGGCCTTTCGACATTAAAAGGTGCTACCAAGTATTGTCGGTCCCTTTTTGACGAAAAGGGTAGACAACGTAGCTTTAAAAAGGGTACTTGCGCGGAAAGAAGGTTGAAAATGTGGAGCCACCACAATTCACGTCTTACGTGGGGGCCGCCATCTTGAATTTTTTTTTGGGGTCGCTAGTGTTCTCTCTATTTCTAACAAATCGGCACACAACTATCACACATTCAAGTCAAATAAAAAGAAAAATTCAATATTCATATTTATAAAAAGACCCCGTAATCGCTAAACTAACACAGCAAACCTGAAGTACATGTAGCACAGAATAATACTTAACTCTAGTTCCAGTTGCTTGAATAACTATTTTTGGCGCATATTTCCCTCTTAGGCCATATTGATTTGATTATATGGATGACGTCCTCTGGGGACCCCTAAACTGATGCAAGCGTGCAAATAAAATAAAAAATTTGGCAAAAAAAAGTTGCCTTCATTATGAAATCTAGAATGAACAGAGAGTATGGTATACCGAAATATAGACTCTTCATTTTCGTTCTTTCAAAACTTCTTCTTTGTCTTTGGAATTGACTTTGGCATTCTACAACATTTAGCATTTTGAGCCCTGTGTTTTACTAGATACTAGATTTATGGAGGCAAAATTGAGCTAATATTCTCCTGGTTATGCTTTTTTTAGTTTACTGTAAGGCCACACCATTTTAATTTCTTGGTTAACAGAATTTTTTCTAGAAATACTAGATTAGAAAACAGAATCTCAGAGGAAAGTTTGTACTTTGGTGCACACAATTTCAGGGAGTGAACAGGGTCAGGTGCAAGTTTTCACCGCAGCCTTCTGTTTTCATGATTTTTTTTTGCTAACATTAAAAACAAAATCTGTTATCCAAGAAATTAGATTGGTTTGGCCTTATAGAAGTTGATTTCTAGTTGATTTATCCCATATCATCCCTCTGTATGTCGTTGGTGTTGATGTTGTTGTTGTTGTTGTTGTTGTTGTTAGACCCTGGTGTCCCTGACGAGGGTGGAGCTGACCAGTGAAGACTTGAGCTACAGTACAGACCTGAGCCTGGGCCATGTGTCGTCCCTCACACAGCTGGCGTACATGGCTCTCAGTATTCTCTCAACCGGAGCACACGGAGAGGTCAGTATCTCTGTAACAGTGGGGATCAACCTCCACTAACTGACCAGTCTAACTGGTCTGGACCTTTTTAGCCTAGTGGTTAGCGCATTGGATTCACAAGCCATGTGGATTGGGATCGGCGCGGGTGCGAATCCAGGGAGTGCCGTACTCGCCCCTTTGGGTTTTTACAGTGTTTCCACACCGGCCCTGTGAGTAATGGCAAAGAGTGCCACACAGGGATGTCATACTCTGAGACTCGAGACAAGTCTAAAAAGAAAAGGGGAATAGTGTAACAGTGGGGATCAACCTCCACTAACTGACCAGTCTATCTGGTTCGGACCTTTTAGCCTAAAGCATGTTGGATTCGCAAGCTGTGCGGATTGGGATCGGCGCAGGTTCGAATCCCGGGGGCGGTGTACTCGCCCCTTTGGGTTTTTACAGTGGTTCCCACACCGGCCCTGTGAGTAATGGCAAAGAGTGCCACACAGGGATGTCGTACTCTGAGACTCGGGACGAGTCTAAAAATAAAAGGGGGAGTAGTGTAACAGTGGGGATCAACCTCCACTAACTGACCAGTCTAACTAGTTTAGCCAAGTGGTTAGCGCGTTGGATTCCCTAGCCGTGCGGAATCGGGATAGTCTTGGGTTCGAATTCCGGGAGCGGCGTACTCGTCCCTTTCGGTTTTTACATCTCGTTTCTTCCTTCCTCCCATCATAGAGTCAATTCCACATCACCGTGTGGGTGTTTGTTGCCTTTTTTGCTAACATTTTTATCTCAATGAAAAATGGAGATATAATTTTGGGTGTGTCTGTCTGTTTGTTTGTCTGTTTGTGTTTCCGGACCTTTGTAGTCAGCATAACTCAAGAACCTCTTGATAGATTACGATGATATTTGGTATGTGGGCAGGTGTTGTGAAGCCGAAATTCAAGGTCAATTTTGGGCCCCCTGGTATGTGACCTTGGTACTGCAGCAGAAATTCAATTTTTGTATCTCTTCACCTGGACGTGCTCTGGTCTTGATTTTTTTGGTGGCAGATAGCTTGTGGTGTAATGAAGACGTGGTGTGGGTTTGGGCCCCCTAGCAGGTTGCTCTGGAACTGCAGGGGCGTTATCGTGAAAATCTTCTAAGGAGAATAACTGAACAAAGGAACGATGGATTTCCATGATATTTAGTATACAGGTAGCTTAGACAGAGATGTAAACAATGAAGTTCAAATAATGTTAATTAGGACTTAATTTGCATAACTAATGAGGTGAATCTATATTTGCAGTGTTTCCATTATCAGACTCAAATACATCTAGCATATGTAGTTTATGGAAAGTGGAGCATCAACAGATACCAATTATGCAAATAAATTCCTAATTTGCATCTTTAATGAAAAAACACCATTATTCATCTAATTGGAAAATTACAGGACTGTCAATATTGCAACATGTGTAAGTTCAGGGTGCGAAATACCAGGTTGCACGTTGCACAGTGCAACAAGATTTTGGTTGGTGCAAGTTAATTCCAAACCCAGGTAGCGCAGTGTGCAACCTTATATTTTGAGCCAAAGATCTCAATCGGAGCCCTGGAAGCTCACAAAAACACAGTATCACTCTCATAAAATTTGGTAAATCTTCAATTGAAATAAAGAAATCAACACTTTTTCGTTTTAAACCATCATAAACCCTTCATAGATCGTGGAATTTGAGCTGAAAAATACGAAAACACACTGCCCTCGGCTAAACAAGATGTTTTTAGGTCAATGGGAACACAATACTATCTAATTTATATTTTGAAATATTAGTAGTATTATACACTGCATACGAGCTTGATTTTAAGAAATCGGTGAATGTTGCTGGAGCAACCTGAAATTTGGATGTGCAACCTAGCCTTTGCCCTAGGTTGCAACATGGGCAACCTGGCTCAAAAAAGTATTTCGCACCCTGAAGTTAGATACTTAGTATGCAGGTAGCTTAGACAGAGATATACATAATGAAGTGCAAATTGTGCTAATTGTGACTTAAAGATAAGTTACTGTTAAAAACAATTTCTAACATTTATTTGATGTTCTAAATATTTTCTACCATTTTCCAACAGGTTAGAACAATTTTTCACACTATGGACTTCATTTTAAGGTAGATATGACGCCAAATCCTACTTATGCTAATTACCTTTTGGAATGGTTGTTACTGCAGGTTGTTGCCATGGTGACCAGTTTGTTCCGTCTACTGCTGCCCAATGTGCTGATGATGGGGGAGGGGGGCAGCGTGGCACCCAACGCTATTCCACAGGCCTTGCAAGTCATCAGTTCACAGGTAACGCCTTTTCCACTTTATCTGTCACACCAGATAAGCAATGTTTGAGTTAAAGGAGCAAGTTGGCAACTTGTTTGAGTGTGTGTAATCCCCATGGCACAAGCGGTAACGCAACCCCGCTGCTTCGCCATCTGGATCAAATTCGGTGGATCCTAGGGCCCAAGTTCGATCCTAGGGGTCGACTCCAGCTCGGACATGTTGTAAGGGATTGCATTCGTCATTTCGGATGGTGACGTTAAGCCGGCGGCGGCTGTGTTTGAGGGAGCTTCAGGCATAAGCCTCAAGCATCAAACCTCTGCACGTAAAAGAACCCAGCACACTTATCGAGAAGAGTAGGGGTGACCTGGTGTGCTTGGTCAAAAACATGAGCCGAAGCGAAGCCGCATTGTACTACCACTACTTGAAAAAGCATTATGCTTCACCTCAATTGAGGATGACTGCTTTACCTTTCTTTTTTTTACCTTAACTTACGTGCATCAAACTGTGACCTGGCTTATACTGTTTTGTTTTGAAGGCTGTTGGGTACGCGTGTCACCTGGCGCAGCAAGGTGGGGAGGCCGTGATGCCGGTGTACCGGATACTCCTACAGCACTCCTGCTGGAGGGTACCTGACAAGGCTGGTAGGGCTGGCTGCTTCTTCCCATTTCTTGGTGTAGAGTTTGTGCAGGCAGGTTCTGTAAATATAGAATACAACACGGGGTATTCCGTATCTCCCGAGGTACCAGCCCGACCGCGGGTAGGATCGCCTGACGGAAAAACACACATTTCAATGTTGAATGCGCCAGAAGTTGCAAAAAACTGTAACTCAACATCGATTCCAACCTCCGAATCCGGTATTCGAATTTTTGACGGCGGCGCAACCGGTGCGCTCGAAATGCATTCTAGGTATTCTATGGAAGCCCGTGTGATACAACTTAGAACCCTGTGTGATACGGAAAATTATCACAAGGTCCGGAACACCCGCATCGAACGTTTTCACGGCCCAGGTATGACATAAATGCATTTACCGGTATCTACCCGGGGCTAGGGCTTTGTACATATACCTAAATAAAAATTCAGGTACGGGTACCGTACAGGTACAGAAGTTTAGGTACAGGTCCGGACCTGTACATGTACCTAAACAAGTTTGCTCAATTATCTGTAAATTAAACATGTTACAATTAATTGTTAATGTTTTCGCGGCCCACATGTTTGACATGAATAGATGTACGTACTAGTATGTAAAGCCAGTGGGATTCTGTTTCAGAGTACCGAACGCGTGTGTCCCAGAGCGTGGTGAAGATGTTACAGGTCCTTCCCACGCCAGCATACGCCAGCTTCCTGGAATGGCTTTACCGGTGAGTTAGTATCTTAATACACATGGCTTCTGTAAGTTACATGTAGCTTGGATTAAACAAGGAAATGTTGTACGCCATAAGTATTGTTGATTTATAAATCTAGGTGTTGTTTTTTGTCTGTTTGTTTGTCTTGGTTTGTGATCAAGTTTCAGGGCTCGAAATATAGTGGGTGCATGTGCACCCTTGTGCCCCCAAAATTGGAGCTGTGCACCTAATTTTTGACTGTGGGTGCACCAGTGCAACTAGATATTTTGTAGGCGATAGGGTAAAAGTAGTATAATTTGTACACTATTATACAGAATATTATTGAAATGTAAGTATCAGAAAAAGCAATACCGGTACAACCATTTGTTTTATTTTATTCTATATGTATTACTACTGTCTTAGAATTACAGATTGAAGTTCTTAAGAGAGGCAGTAGTGTAAACTTTGAATATGCTTTGCTGACATTGAACTTTGTTCTATATGGTGCACCCAAAATTCATTCTGTGCACCTAATTTTTTTGGTTGGGTGCACGTCCAAAAATGAATTTCGAGCCCTGAGTTTGCTCCCCCTGGCATGGGTCCAAGTTTGTTCCTGGGCTTCCTCTGGAGACTGGCAGGATGTGGAGGTCGAGCTGACACATTTTTTCTTTAATTCCAGGTTTTCCAGGTCCGCCAAGAACGGCCACCGTACCTTTGGACTGGACATGGCGCTGGCATTGCTTCCGGAGCCAGAGCGCGAGATCGAAGATAACGTCCAGGACGACCACTTCATCTACCTCACCCGCATGTTTCTACTGGAGAAGATGATCATTGCTAGGTAATGGTTTGGTCCCAATTGCGCCGGTGCCCGTAGAGGGTGTAGTCCAGGCCAGGCCCCGAAGTCAGAAAATAGCTCACAATGTCTTTTGTTACCGTGCTGATTTTAAGTCTGGGTTAAAGTCACCAAGGGGCCCGGCAGGGTATCCCACGGGGCCACATAGACATCACGCCCTAAAGTGCAAAAAAACAGCCGTGAACTACCTGGTGGGGCCCCTTTTTCTACTTCAAGAGACCAAAGCATAAGATACACAAATCCTCACTATCAACAGTTGGACAGTTCCCACACATTGTTAGTAAATTTGTATTTAGCTAGCTCAAGAAAAACATACTTTTGAAAAGCCAGAAAAGTAAGTGTTGTGATATTTCGCAACTCCATGTTAAATCACCATGGTTTGCCTCTCAAAGGTATGTTTTTTTGCAAATTGCAAGAATGAGTTTCCAAACTGGTTGATGTTCACTGTGACGTCACATACAGTCTGAGACAATCAAGACTAGTCATAATCTAATTACCCTGCGAGATATAACCTCCCGTTTCTGATTTTTGTTGTTGATGGTGCAATGTTCAATAACAGAAGAAGCCTGTATATTTGGCGCAAATGTGTATGATAATAGAATTTTCCTCACAGTCATTGATTGTAATAGATATGTTTTGGTTTGATACATTGTACGAAGTTTAATTCTAAAATGGTGAATGTCATTCTGTCCAGGTGCTCGGACGTAGCGCCCAACGTTCGCGGCCGAGCCCTCAGCTGTCTGTCTCAGTGTATCTCCTCGGAGAACCCCAACATCGTCCTGCTGTTCCAAGAGTTCTTTGCCTCGTCCTTGGCCAAAACCCCCGGGGTACAGCGGTCCAACACCCCACTCACAGGTACTGTAAATGCAGAAATGTTAGCGGTGGTTTTATGTTCGCGGTTTTCGCGATAAGCTCTTTAATTTGTTGCGAACATAAAACCTCCGCGAACATTTCTTGCCCTCCTACCCTCTTGTCTACTATTGTCTCAAACGCAAACTTAAAACCACCGCTCCATTTTCTCCCTACCACGAAATTAAAACATGCAAACTTAAATGCATTTACAGTACTGGGTCGTGAGGAGTTTCTGTATTTAATGCAGGAATGTTTGCAGTGTTTTTATGTTCACGGTTTTGGTTGAACCCTGGCTTAACTGCGAACGTAAATAGCTGTTCCATTGTGTGACCGTAGCGCTACTATAGTTTTAAAGGTGAACCCAAAACCACCACGAACATTCCATTTGCTACGTAATCACAAATTTAAATCCCCGTAAACATTTCTGCATAGTCAGAATATTTTGTTCATCCAGCTTGATTGTATGAAGTTCAACATTGTACTAGATATTGATACAAACAATTTGAATGCTCTAAAAATTTGAAAAAGCAAAAGAAGTGCTCTGTTTTAGAATGATGGAAATATTGAGAATGTCGGGTGAGTTACTACATGTACATAACACTGACAACTTTGTCTTCCTGCCTTCCCTAGGGGGTTCAACTGCGCTGACTCCCTTGGGGTTGACCCCCTCCCCTGGTGCCAAAACCCCCCTGGGGGAGTCCCCTGCCCCTAGGGATGTCTCCTTTGGTGTGGGTGCAGCAGGCGGGACCCAGAACTTGTTTGCCATGCTGGGGGATCGTCTGAACGATGACAAGGTCGGAGTTCGTAAAGCGGCCCTTCAGGTAAGGTAGTATCCTAGCAACAGGTTATAGTATTAGCCAGCAGGGCGTCATGGTGTCTTTTGGACGCCCTACACTAAAAAACAAGGAAATTGGACGCCAAGAAGACACCCTGTATCCCTGGTAATTACAATGTAACAATGTACATACACAATCATGCACATGTGTTCCCACCACACACTCACTGCAAAATGGACCATTTCACATACAAGACAGTTGAACAGCATGTAAATTGATTGATATGCAATACTACCAGGTAATTGTTAATCCATAGAGTACGAAATTGGGAAGCTCCCATTGACTTATTCTCTTACTGTTTTTGGCTATGCCTCTGGGGGCGATGGCTCTAAATGCCTCAAATTTCGGTTTTTATCACTTATATTTATCGTGTGTACCTCCACTACAGGCATTTGAAAGCCTTGTGTCGATCGGTGAAGGAGGTTGAGATTATCTATTTTTGGCTATGCCTCTGGGGCGAAGCCTCTAGATGCCTTTACATTTATCGTGTGTGCCTCCACTACAGGCATTTGAAAGTCTGGTGTCCATCAGTCCTACCCCTCCGTCAGTGAAGGAGGTGGAGATTATCTATTTTTGGCTTTGCCTCTGGGGGGAAGACTCTAAATGCCTCTGCAATTTACATTTATCGCGTGTGCCTCCACTACAGGCATTTGAAAGCCTTGTGTCGATAAGTCCCACCCCTCCATTGGTGAAGGAGGTTGAGATTATCTATTTTTGGCTATGCCTCTGGGGCGAAGCCTCTAGATGCCTTTACATTTGTCATGTGTGCCTCCACGACAGGCGTTTGAAAGTCTGGTGTCGATCAGTCCCACCCCTCCGTCGGTGAAGGAGGTTGAGATTATCTACCAGCGCTGTATGGACGTGTCGCTGTCCGTCAGGAAGCAGGCGCTCCAGTCCCTCACCACCGTGCTGCACAAGAACCCCGCCCTCCCGCACGTCCACAAGCTCTGGCTGGAGGGGGTGGTGCCCGCCGTCATGGACAGGGAAACAACCTGCTCGGAGAAAAGTCTGGAGGTCGGTCATCGGTGATTGTATAGTAGAGCTGTGTACCGTTACAGTGTACCAATACAGTACTGGTATTATCAATTAGGTACAGTTCCAAAATACCTGAACCCTGGTGTACTGGTACTGTACCGGTACTAATCAGGTCTAGCCTGGATAACAGGTAAGGGCAGTGGAGAGAAGCCACATCTATACTTACATGTATTGCAGCACAGAAAAACACCTTTGAAAGTCTGGAGTCAAATTTTCATAAAAATAATGTCTAGCACAATTAAACATTATCTAATGTTATCAGTTCAAACATGCTTTTTTTCAAACCATATTGAAAATCCACCATTTTCTTTTGAACAAGTAGTTCAGGTACTGTACCTAAACCCCTGTACCTGTACCTAAAACTTGTTTAGGTACACAGCTTTATTGTATAGACATAGAAGAGATTGATGTTACAAAACATAGTAACTGATATACATGTAGACTAAGTTTTATTTGTTAGGGCCCATTCACACTTTCGTGTATATTCATGTCTGTAGGATTTGTGTATTTTTTATTTAACATTTTTTTGGTTTCGGTAAAGAGTTTGGGGGAAAGAAGTTGTTTTCTACTTTGACCCACCGTTGTGCAGCCTCAGGTCATCGAACCAAAAAAAGGATTTCTTCGGCTGCAAACTTTACCTAAATCAAAGAATTGTCAATGCGGAACTCATACTGAATTGCAAATATGTACGCACAAGTGTGAACGGGGCTTAAAGACTGTTACATGTACATTTGTAGTTTATACAGCTCTAAGTGATTAAGTTGTTGGAGCCAAAACTGTGGACTAGTTTGTAGGTCTCACTGTTGATTTAGCCAGGAGATAACAGTCAGAGGGTTTCTCCCAGAACCCAGAGGTCCTGGGTTCAAATCCCCAGATTTGCCACCGATGTTGTGCCCTTATGAAAGGCACTTTACATGACTTTCCTCATTCCACACACTCAGGTGTAAAATGGGTACCTGACTTCGGTTGGGGAGGTAAAAGGCGGTAGAAGGAGAGTTTGGGGCAACCCCTTCCAATACTGTGCCCTAGACACGGTGGATAACATAAACAACCAACTTATCACAGCCTCTAAAAGGCTATGGGACTACATGATTTACCCCTTTTTTTACCTTTATGTGAGTATACGGTCACTGTAAAGGGCTCCCATATTTTAACAATGTTTCAAAAAAGTTACACTGTACATAAACATTAAAACTACATCATGTATGTCATATTGGGTCCGTATTGCAGCTACTTGAGGACACCATCCTGGAACAGATTGACGATGTTGGAAAATCCCAGAACGAAGACTGCGACCTTGCCTGGAACTTACTCAAGGTCATAGCTGGTATCGAGGGTCAGGAGCTGAGGTCAGTTTCATTATCTACAGTTAAATCTAAGCTAGAAATAATAACAAAAGGCTACATTATCATATCAGTGAAAAGGGAGGTTTTGTTTTCAGTCTGTGTGTTTGTTTGTTTGTTGGTTGGTGTGTGTCCGTAGATATTTGAATATTGTAGAGTGACAGGATGTGAGGCAGATGATGGTGTAACCAGAGACTGGCAGGATGGGAAGGTTGGCTTGGCTTGGCCCGGGTCCAAAGTTGGTCAAACCGGCTGGAAATAAAACAGTAAGACAGAATTAGCGACAAATTTTGACACATAATTGCTGACACATCTGGCTGACACATGTGGCATTCTAGGATGAATGTCCTCTGAGGGGCTGCATGACCCACTTTCTATCCTTTGTACTGCTGACTAACATTCCAAACATTCCTATGGACAAAAAAATTCCTGTGCACACATTCCTGTACAATTCCTAGAATTCTTGCAAACTGCACACGATACTATACGGTACCGAATACCATTAGGCAGGAAAGTTGTAAAACAGAATTAGCAACAAATTGACAATAATGATTAAAACGGGACTTCACGGAGGTATGTGTTCTGTGGTATCTCGTAACTTACACCAGCTCAAGGCCCCCCTTCCCTCTTAGGTCTTTTGTCCTACCAATCTCCTTCTGTCGGGGGTGACACTCTAGCCTTGAGTCCAGCCTTCTTAGCTTTCTAAGTCCGCTGCCCAAGCTCCGCTAAGAAGGCTGGACTCCATGCTAATGACACTCAACATAACAGTATTTTTGAGATCTTTGATTCCTTATTTCTGTCATGAGATAATTAAGACACATAGTTAAGTTCTTCACTTATGTTTCAATTTTTTTTCCGTCCCTCAGACGGTACCTTGGGAAGGCCTGTAACATCTGGTCCCGTCAGGGGAAGCTGACTGCCAGACTGCTGAAGGCTCTCAGTACTCATGTAAGCTCCGACCATACAGAGGTGAGAAAACTACATGCTTTCCATTCAAAGTGAGATTTTTTTTTCTCGCAATTTAAACTCAGACTTTTCAAGTCTCACATTTTGTGGACCCTGATATATACATGTAAGTTTTGGTACTCCTGAATTTGGGCGTATTGTACCTAAACGTAACATCAGGAACAGGAACAGAAATCGTCTACAGAGGTTTAGGTACAGCTGTACCTGTACCTAAACAGTTGGACAAAGTTTCATATCATGCTCTTCAATGATGACAGAAACATTCATGAACAGTTGACAATCTAAGGACGGTTTAAGATGGTTTAAAACAAAAAGGAGAGTATAAGCGAGAGATTTTTTGTTCCAAGTCTGGACATGTTTCCTGACGTTTAGGTTTTTTTGGACTTGAACCTAAAGGTCCAGTGTTTACATGTAGGTACGCAGCACTAATATTAACAATTGTCACATTTGCGAGGTGTCCCTGTGGTGTAGTGGTCTGCGCTTCTGTCTCTCACCACATCTGGTTCAAATTACTTGGACCAGAAGGACTGGGGTTCAAGCCCCAGGTAGGACACCTCTGGACAAGAGGGCCATTGAGTCATACCAAAGACTTTATAAAAATTGTACATACTTCTGAAACAGTATGGAAGTTAAATACACTTCACTGCCAGTGGACTAGCCCCCTGCTACAGTGATTGCACCACAGTGTGGCCCAGGGCTATGAAACGGAGATGGGCACCGCACTATACATCAATAATGGTGTGGGAGGATTTTAACTTTAACTAACTGTCACAGGCTGCGTGGATGATGCTGGCTCTGGTCGCCAAGTACTGCCCCAAGATGGACTACTCTATGGTGCTCGACAACTGGCAGGGCTACCGAGACGGGCGCGGCGTCTTCAGCAAGGACACCGTGTCCTCCATACTACAGGTCATGGGCAGCATAGCGGGCAACATACCAAAGCACAGGATCAACGAAATCATGGGTAGGGAGCTCTGTTTTCCATGGCTGTCAGTATGGGGTTACTGTTTCAGTAGTAATGGTAGTCTGTAGTAGTAGTATCCAGTATTTGATTATACTGCTGCTGACACAGGCGGCCCCAGAAAGTGCGAAATGGAACGAACATTTCGTTCCATTTCGCACTTTCTGGAGACCCGAAACAGGGGTGGGCAGCAGTCGGCTAGTCTTCACACCCAGGGTGCGAAATACCTGGTTGCACGTTGCACAGTGCAACAAGATTTCGGTTGGTGCAAGTTAATTCCAAACCCAAGTAGCGCAGTGTGCAACCTTATATTTTGAGCCAAAGATTTCAATCGGAGCCCTGGAAGCTCACAAAAACACAGTGTCACTCTCATAAAATTCGGTAAATCTTCAATTGAAATAAAGAAATCTACACTTTCTCGTTTTAAACCATCCAAAACCCTTCATAGATCGTGGAATTTGAGCTGAAAAAGACAAAAACACACTGCCCTCAGCTAAACAAGATGTTGTTAGGTCAATGGGAACACAATACTATCTAATATATATTTTGAAATGTTAGTAGTATTATACACTACATACGAGCTTGATTTGAAGAAATCGGTGAATGTTGCTGGAGCAACCTGAAATTTGGATGTGCAACCTAGCATTTGCCCTTGGTTGCAACATGGGCAACCTGGCTCAAAAAAGTATTTCGCACCCTGACACCACTCTTCCAAGCGGCTCTGTCCAGCGGGCATTTAAGTTCGGATGGTTTTGATATCGCAGTAGGGAGAAAATGGAGTGTCCGTGGTGGTTTTAAGTTCGCGTTTGAGACAATAGCAGACAAGGGGATAGAGGGGGGCAAATTTGCGGTGCTTTAAGTTCACGGCGAAGAGATGACCGTGAAAACCGCGAACATAAAATCACTGCGAACATTTCTGCATGAAATTTTGCAGTATCACGATGAAGGGAACGTGTCATTTATTAGGAAATGTACATTTTAACTCTGACCATAAACTGCTGTTCTGTTTTTTTTAGGATTTTAATCATTAGCCTTGAATTATAATGAAGTTGAGACGTTACGAAGAGACAGCAATCAGTCCAAGCCCATATAGAACTGTGAATTTGCTTCCTAATACAATCTCACAGAGCCTTTAAATTTGCATTCAGGGCTCGAAATAGTGGGTGCATGTGTACCAGTCCTGTGTGTACCTAATTTTTTACTAGTGCACCTAGATGTTTTTGTACTCTATAGGGTAAAGGTTCTCTAGAACACTAGTAATATACAGAATATTCTTGAAATGTAAGTATCAGAAAAAGCAATATAATCATAACCTTTTGTTGTTCTTTATTGATGTATTGCTTGGTTAAAATTCGAAGTTAGCTGGATAGAATTACAGATTAAAGTTCTTAAGAGAGCCGGCAGTAGCATTAATCTTGTTTTGCTGACATTCAACTTTATTTTATGTGGTGCACCCAAAATTCTTTCTGAGCACCTAATTTTTTGGGTCATTGATAAAACATTTCAATTGCTTTCTCTTCTTCGCTGAAGCTGACTTGAAGAAACTGCTCCGGGGATATGCCTGCGATCCCGGAATGATCAAGGACCTGGTCCTAACCTTGGAGAAACTGACCAAGGGCTGCTCCAAGGAGCCCGAGGAGGCCAAAGCCATGATGGACGAGTGGGCCACCGAGCTGCTGAGGCGCTCAGAGGAGTACCTGTCCAGTCTGGTGCTGGACGAAGACCTAAATACTGCAAATTTGGACGTCATGGCAGTCGGTGGGTTAAGTAGTACATCGAATTTAGTAGGACCGAGAACTGTTTGGTAATATACATATAAGTACAGTGTAATAATTAGAATGTGTTATTTGTATTAACAGCCCTTGTCCTGCTGGACCCATATACATGTATATATGGGTTGTATATTACAGTGCCTATATGCGGGTCCCGTATATGTACGGGTTTGGAGTATTTTTCAGCTGAACGCAACACACTGCAGCGAAACGCAGCGAATGCAGAAGTAACTTTGCCACAGCAGCGCAGAAAAAGCCAAGGGCCAATGAACTGATTAAGAAATCAAATAGTCAACTCCATTGCGTAAAAACGCCAGCAGGACAAGGGTTAAGAGTACTAATTCATCTTAGTGGTAGGAGAAAACAATTTAGCACTTTTCTAAACATATTTAACAATTGCATTTGATGGAAACATTCTCAGAGACTTATGAATATACATGTGTTTTCAACATTGCGTACAATCGTTTTCAGTCCGCCACTTGTTCACAAGTGGGCGAGCTCAAGGTAGCAACAAAAGCATTTGATGGAAACATCAAGTTCTCAGAGACTTATGAATATATTTTCAACATTGCGTACAATTATTTTCAGTCCGCCACTTGTTCACGGTGGGCGAGGTGGCCCAGCTGTGTCCCGCCAAGACGTCCAAACGGCTCATCCTTATGGTGCAGTCCTTCCTGGTGGACAACACCAAGCTGGACGAGCTTCCCTCCAGCCAGGGGACGCAGGTGTCTCAGCTGCCTCTCAGCCAGGGAACGCAGGTGTCTCAGCTGCCTCTCAGCCAGGGAACGCAGGTGTCTCAGCTGCCTCTCAGCCAGGGAACGCAGCTGTCTCAGATGCCCCTCTCGCAGCTGCAGGGTCCTGCACTGCCTCCTACCATCCGGGCACACGCCATCCTCACCATTGGTCAGTTCTGGGCGTCTCTTTATCACCCCGACCAATCAACCGCTTGGAAACTCAGATTCGAATCAGCCAACAAATTGCTTCCTATTTTGCTTTAACGACTAAATCTGATAGAAGCTGACCGCGATTTAACATTTTAAGAAAAGTAGTTGAATATATTTTTTTCAAACGTTAAATCACGGTCAGCTTCTATCATTTGCAAAGTGCCAAAATTGTCAATCTGAAAACATCTTTTAAAGCTGACAACTTCCAGTATCTCATTGGCGAGTTTGTTTTGCCAGATTAAGTCGTTGAAGCAAACTAGGAAGCAATTTGTCGGGTCATGGTTGATTCGAATCTGAGCTTCAAAGCGGTCGATTGGTCGGGATGTTTATGTCTTTACTCCAATCCAGAATTGTATACCGTAAATTTCTTTTGAGTTTGTGTGACTCAATTTCTCAGTAGGGAGGGAAAGGGGGCGTATGTGGTGTTTTGAGGTCGCGTTTGGAACAACGTAGAAAAGCGATGCAAACCCGATGTTGTGTTTGAAAAACTGGGAACATAAAACCGCCGCAAACATTTCACGATTTACAGTATCATATTTTTTAGACAAGTTGATAGCTGTTAGATGAACAAACTGTTCTTTTGTAACTACTGCTCTTTCAAAGACAGAACATGTGTTTGCAGTGTGAAAACTGTCAACATATATAAAGCCTGTAACCCTGAACATTTCTTGATTGATAGTATCATATTTTGTAGACAAGTTGATAGCTGTTATAGATCAAATTAGATGAACAAACAAATGGTTCTTTTGTAACTGCTCTTTCAAAGACAGAACATGTGCTTGCAGTGTGAAAACTGTACCCATAATGATTTACAGTTTAAATACATAATTTGTAGACACGTTGATAGCTGTTAGATAAACAAGCTGTCCTTTTCCAACTGCTCTCTCAGACTCAGAACATGTGTTTGTGGAAACTGTGAACATAAAGCCATCCAAACATTTTATGATTTACAATTAGTTAAAGTTAAAATCCTCCCACACCATAATTGATGTATAGGGCGGTGCCCATCCCCGTTTCATAGCCCTGGGCCACACTGTGGTGCAATCACTGCAGCAGGAGCTCGAGGCTAGTCCACTGGCAGTGGAGTGTGTTTAACTTCCATACTGTTTCAGAAGTATGTACCATTTTTATAAAGTCTTTGGTATGACTCAATGCGCCTCTTGTCCAGAAGTGTCCTAACCCGGGGCTTGAACCCAGGCCTTCTGGTCCAAGTAATTTGAACCAGATGTGGCAAGTACCAGAAGCGCAGACCACTACACCACAGGGACACTCCCTATGATTTACAATTATGAAAAGTATTTTGTAGACAAGTTGATAGCTGTAAGATGAACAGACTGTTCTTTTCTAACTCGGCTCTCGATCGTTGACCACAGGAAAGCTGTGTCTGCAACACGAGGACGTGGCCAAGAAGTGCGTGCCGTTCCTCGCGCACGAGCTGGAGACGTCCCCGCACATTCCCATCCGTAACAACGTGATGGTGATCCTGTGCGACCTCATCAAGCTGTACTCCACGTACATCGACCACCACATCCCCGCCATCGCGGCGTGTCTGAAGGACGAGAGCCCGCTGATTCGGAACCAAACCCTCATCATGCTTACCCAGCTGCTGCAGGTAAAAACATCTATGTGATACCAAACATTTTTTGCATCCCTTAGGCCACACCAATTTTGTTTGTTGATTCGCGGATTTTTTTTAGAAAAAAATTGGAGCGACGGGGCAAAAAAGAAATAAGAAATTTTTCCGCAAATAATTATAGTCTGGGATGAAGAGTATTCAAGTTTCAGCTTAAGCTTTGTATGGCTCATTTTATGCAATGCACCCCTTTCTTTGCTTTAGTACCGTCTCGCTCTCCAAAATATGATGTACTGCTGCACTACTACTATAATCAGGTACAGGTACAGGTACAGCTCTGGACCTGGACCTAACCCTCTGGACCTGGACCGGACCTGAATTTTCTGTACCGGTACCCACCCCTACCAAGGACCCTTTCTTTGTTTAAAAAGTGTGCCTATTCTGTTGTTAAATGTAGGAAGACTTCATGAAGTGGAAGGGCACGCTGTTCTTCAGGTTTGTCAGCGTCTTGGTGGACCCGGACGACGACACCCGCAAGTCTGCCGAGTTCTGCCTGGTGCACCTGTTGTCTGAAAGGTGAGTTTGGGCTCCGTCACAGTCTGGAATGCTATTGTATCATTTACTATAATAGAAAAATTATAACTTAATAATGATAAAATGTGACTACACTTTTTAGGTATGTACAGGCCTTTGTAATCTATTTTGGTGGCTATTGTGTTTTACAGCTGAACAAATAGTAAAATCGTGAGTAAAAATATATGGATGGGAATAGCGACCCTATTTTTTTTTCTAAATGGGATAAACAGGAGAGGCTATTCGGAGAAGCAACAAAAAAAATTGGTGTGGCCTAAGGGATGCAAAAAATGTTTGGTATCACATAGAAGTTTTTGATGGTCAATTCACACAAAAAAGATAGAGACAGAAATAAACTTTTGTGCAGTGGAAACAGAAATGTTTGATACTTGGGATCAGGTTAAAGGTTGGACACATTGTATTTCTGTTGTAACTTTTCTGACTGTATTCAAATAGAGAAATGAGTCTCCATTTACATGTAACTGGGAAATACTTTTTGAGGAAAAATAAAAATTAGGCCTGAGTATGCATGGGGACTTCACAGTGTTTAGATTCACAGTTGAAACCATTCTTTATTACAGTTAGTAAGTAATACACTGGAAACACACATTGACAATGTCAATGATTTCATGATACTATCATACTCGGAGGGGTCAGTGCAAAAACAACGAAAAAATTAAACCACTGTGAATGCTTCAAGACTTACAGTCATCACTTTCTGTGCGTAGCGTGCGTGCGTAGTCCAGTGGTTAGTGATCTTGCCTCTGGAACTAGAAGCCCCGGGTTCGATCCCGGCTGTGTCGCTCACCCGACATGCACGCTACCGTTAAAGATCGCAGTCCTTAGGACGGGACGTTAAGCCGTGGTCCACTGTTCATTGTGCTTGTCGAAAAGAGCTAGGGGAATTTCCCCGGTACAATGAACCTTCAAATACTGTACATAGCGTCTGTCTTCTCTGTCATGACCAGTAGAAGAGTATCTCATCTGTTCATTGAGTTCATTTGAGCTAAACTGGTTCGAGCTCACTTTCCTTTCCTTGAATCCTCACAGGCAGCCTGGTATGTACTTCAACAACTTTGTCCAGTGTGTGTACCACCTGAACTCCTACCAGCACCACCCTGTCTACAACAAGTTCAACGAGTCCGAGCGCGAGAGGAAGCAGTTCTCGCTGGCCGGGGAGGCCAATCGGGAGAAGCGCCGGACGATCTACCGCTTCCTGTTGGAGCACATGACGGACGAAAACCGCTTCAACCTCATCGGGAAGCTCTGCTCCGAGGTATGCTTACCACCAGCTGTTCTCCCAACTAAGTACGCAATGCTTGCAAGCAGTCTTGTTCCTTGTACACAAAAATGTACATAGCACAATTATTTCAATCTTTTTAGCTTCTTAATTGGAGGATGCAAGGCTTTTTGAGCCACTACTGGTTGTATGTCACCCTAGTTTTGTGGGGTTGTTTTCTCATTGACCAGTGCAGGTTAGGTGCAGGTAGACATCAGCAATGCCTGCACAACTTTACCTGCACTAACCTGCAAAGGGCTCGAAATTCATTTTTGGGAACTGGCATGGTGCACCTAATCATAACATTTAGTTGCACAGAAAGAATTTTGGGTGCACAATGTTAGATAAAATAGAATGTCAGCAAAGTCCCTACTGCCTCTCTAAAGACTTCAATCTGAAATTCTATAGCTAACTTAAGAATTTGAAACAAGTAAAAAAATACAGTTTATTACAATTCTGATACCTAAATTTCAAGAAACATTCTGTATACCTCTGTTTAATATTACCTCTACCCTACATGTATAGCCTGGTAGGTGCACTGGTACACCCACAGTCAAAAATTAGGTGCACAGCTCCAATTTTGGGTGCACACAGGTGCACATGCACCCACTATTTCAAGCCCTGCTGCAGGTTGTATTTGGAGCCCTGTGATGGTTTGTTCTAAAGAGCAACACCATTTTTTTAGGTGCTGGAGGGGTTCGTGGACAACGTGCTGCCCCTGAACGCGGAGACGAGTCAGATTCTGCAGGACACCCTGGCCATCCTGTGCTGTAAGGAGATCAAACTGGCCTCCCTCAAGGCCAACGCTGAGGAGGACGCGCTGAACGAGGGGGACGCGGCAGGGGCTGCCTTCCACAGGGCCACCAACAAGTTCCTCACTCAGGTCTGTACACACCAGCTCATGGGCTTCACAGACAAACCTACTGTTGGTGAAGTAATGAGTGGAAAACTGGTTACTTTGCAGTTTGAACATACATATAGAATACAACACGGTGTACTGTAAATGCATTTCATTTCGCATTAAGGCGAAAATGGAGTGTTTGCAGTGGTTTTAACTTTGCAGCAGCGCTACAGTCACATACATGTATTGCTACAGTATTGGACAAAACTTTTTGCGGTGGCTTTAAGTTCGCAGTGAAATGGTCACTGCAAAAAAGCACGAACATAAAACCACCGCGAACATTTCTGCATTTACAGTATTCCGTTTCGTCCGAGGTATACAAGCCCGTCCCGTGGAAGGGATGGGACCGAGGATAATGCTGAATACATGTACACCATATTGCATTCTCTATGTATAAACTGCAAAGTAACAAGTTTGCCATACTCATTACTTAACCAACAGTAAAATTGTAACAATGCCAACGTCCGAATATGGAATTCGTTTGCGTATTCGAATCATTCGATGGCGGCTTGTAAAATACAACTTGAAAGCCCGTGCAATACAGTGAAATATAGACCGGTCTAGAACACCCGTGTTGAACGTTACCTGGCCCGGGTATGACATAAATGTACATGTATAAGGAACAGGAAGAAACTTAAAGTCGCCTGTGCTGCAACTGATTGATAATGATAACAGAAACATGATCATAATTTCATACCAGCTTTTTTATACTGGCTGCACTATATAACTCAATTCCTGACACTGCCTTTGATTTGACTTCTCTAATAAATGATGAATGTTACAAAACCAAATTTTTTCTCATCCTGGTTGTCCAGCATTCAAGAACAACTCCAAAGTAGAATTTCAGTTAAAGTTAAAGTCTTCCTGCACCAGACGGTGCATTGGGCGGCGCCCATCTCCGTTTTGGCAGCCCTTGGGCCACACAACTTTGTACAAGTCACTACAGCAGGGGGCTAGTCCACTGGTAGTGGTGTGTGTTTAACTACCATGCTCTTTCCCAAATGCTGAGTGCTAAGCAGAGAAAGCAATATGTACCATTTTTAAGAGTCTTCGGTATGACCCGGCCGTGGTTCCAACTCACGACCTACCGTATGCAAGGCGAACACTCTACCCACTAGGCCATTGCACCGGTACTAATAATTTAATGATATTATGATCCCCATTTTTCCTTAAATTTGTTTGCATTTATTCCAGGTGGTGAAGAAGAACATGATAGAGAACATCGTGCCGATCATCATCGCCCTGAAGCACCAGCTGGAGGCCAAGCGCTCGCCGCTTCTGCGCAACCTCATGGTCTACCTCAAGGAAGTCATGAAGGACTATCGCAATGAAGTCAAAGGTAAGTCGTGATCCTAGGGGTTCATCTAAAGAGGGGAACGAGGGCGCTGCAACCCCATGCCCTGAGCATGCGTTCCCTGGGGAGCAGATTCTCTGACAAGTATGAAGTTCTTATTGAGCAGGGATCGATGCTACTATAGGTCACATGTGGCCAGTCTTCAACTGTGACCAGTCTGACAGAAAATTTGCCCCTCAGGAAGCCAAATGATGCCCTATTTTAACTTGAAATTTTCTAAAACTGATCCACACTGTGGAAGGAGGGTTTCACCGTCCCCCGGCTTGGTTGCTCTGCTCCCTCGCAATGCTCCCCTTGCAACTATTTTCGAGAAAAAACAGAGTGATCCCAATCTTGTTCTACTGTCCATTCCCCAGAAGAATATTCCAAGTGCTCGGTGAGGGTTTAGTCTGTCGTCTATCAAACTGCTTTATGACTAGCTACTTTTGTTCATACTTTGACAGTCTCAGAATCACTACAATACCTGGTCCTGTTCTGTTTCTACTGTACCCTGAATGGCATATAACCCTACTTCAATTACTAAATGAAACTATTCTAGATATAGGAATTATTAGAATTTGAACACTTTTTCAATCAAAGGCGCACAACCTGACTGTGGTTTTTGAAATCCCCCCCCCCTCTGCCCCACAGATATCATGGCGGCTGATAAACAGCTGGCGAGTGAGATTGAGTTTGACCTTCGACGTTTTGATGAACAGCAGCGGGAACAGGAGGAGGAGCGACAGCGCCGTAAATCTGCGGGAACACCCGCCGCAGCTGCGGCGGCATCGGTACGTCTGAATCTTCTCTCCATACTAATGTGAGACGCTTGTTAGATACTTAATTTCTGCTTGTGAAAGCTTTGTAAAAATACATTGTATGTTATCCCATCTCTAAAGGAAAGCTACACAAAAAATTGAAAAGCCTACTATACTATGCTAAATATATCAAATAGTTTATTGCAAATCCATGCCTGTAGGCTAATTGCATGTCAAAGTCAAGTTTCGCACTTGTTTCACATAAGTCGGTCATAGTTCTGGGATCTTTCACTGTTTGCAACTTATGCTGTTACTGCGCCTTCTCACCTGATGATTGAATTATGTGACGTCAGTCTTCTAAATTTCCCAACCAAAATGAAGAGTACTTTTCAAACTGCTTTTCCTTCCGAATTCAAAGCCCACTAACTTGTCAATTCCCACAAATTTGTCGGGAAGTTCTTCGACATCCATCCACAGGAAAGCCAGCTTGAAAAGCATTATTTATTCACATAATTCAATTTATACCAGGAAAGATTCTAGGCGTCAGCACGCCATAAGTTGCAAACAGTGGGAGATCCCAGAACTATGACGGACTAATGTGATAACAATGTGAAGTAAGAACTTGACTTTGGGGTATATTAAGCATAGCCTAGAAGACTTTTCAATTTTTTGTGTACACCATGTAGCTTTCCTTCGATAACATATTAGGGCCTGGCCTGCAATAGTTGTACCACACAAATTAAAGGCATTCTTTAGACATCTGCAGGTGTGGGTACAAAAGTCAGGTGCGATTAAAAAGAACAATACATCTCAAAGTGTTACCACTCCTTTAGTCAATATACACGTATTCACATAGTGACGGAAGGCAAGAAACAGTATTTTGGATCTGACAGGTGTGGATAGCTGTTAGGGGCACATTTATGTGAATTGTATCTTTTTTAGATAATGGCTACTCATCACTTTTTAGGTACCCCCCCCCCCGGTATCACTTTTTAGGTATCACTTTTTAGGTATCACTTTTTAGGTATCACTTTTTAGGTATCACTTTTTAGGTATCACTTTTTAGGTATCACTTTTTAGGTATCACTTTTTAGGTATCACTTTTTAGGTATCACTTTTTAGGTATCACTTTTTAGGTATCACTTTTTAGGTATCACTTTTTAGGTATCACTTTTTAGGTATCACTTTTTAGGTATCACTTTTTAGGTATCACTTTTTAGGTATCACTTTTAAGGTATCCCCATTGTACGGTTATACATTTTGTATACAAGTAGCCAAGGCCCAGAAAGCAGTACAGTGCCACTCACTGTCTACCTATTAGAAAGAAAAGGAATAACAAGTGGACTATTGAATATTCCCCAGGGAGGCCCCACTCCATCTGCCCCTGGAAGTGGCTCAGGTGCTCCAGGCACCCCACCCAGACGTCTTGGCCAGGTGTGTGGTACAACATGTACTTACTGTAGATTTGGAAATGTTTGCAGTGGTTTTATTTTCACACTGTCCTCTCCTACACGAATAAATGTAGTTAATAACTTCATACCATTGAATTACTACTGTACTACAGAATTGATTCAACCATGGACTTCAAACACTGTGAAAACCTCCTCTTGTGAAATTAAGTCCCAGTTTGATGGTTTCACAGTTTTTGTTCTGAATTCAGAAAATACGCAGCCAGACGGATCGGAGGCTGATACCATGGATAAACTTCTCTGGATAGGGAGAACTTTTTACACAATACAATGTAATCACTGTGTATTACGTATAACATGCTCAGCTGTAAAGCCATTTAATATCGCGGTGGGTAATTTTAGGGGTTTGGGGAAAAGGGAGCAGTTCACTGCATTTGATTTTAACGATGGGAACAAACGTCACTGTCCCAATTGTTAGTGATCAAACATTTGCCATGATGAAATTTTAATGGTATAGTGACCGTTATAGAAGCTAAAATTAAGTTACAGTTAACAAAGCAAGAATTACAGTCGGTACAATTTCCACAGCATGAGCCAGGTGCCCACCCACGAACACCAGCTGCTGCTCTTGGTGCCAGGCAGCTCAACGTGCTGGCCATCATCAACTCCGCCAGGAAGAACATGTCCGCCCGCAGGGGCGCACGCACCGCCGAGCAGGCTGACGGTGGGGAGGGTAAGCACTGCCAACTGTTAGAACATATAATCTGTCTAACTAGATACAACTTGACAGAAATTTATTCTTGTAGCAAGGGACTAGCCTCCACTAGGCCCTCTTACGGGCGTATGAATCGTAGAATTCGGCAGAAAAAGGAATAATTGTCCAGTAGAGTCAGTCCACAGTGAAGATCACATTTTGCCTGTTTAGGCTGCAAGTGAAACCCTGGCGTAGTTAGTCTGGTAGAGACTAGCAAGGGACAGTGAGTGAGAGAATGTAAGTGAGCGAGTGACTGAATGAGGGAGGGAGGTCAGTTTGGAGTGTGAGTGAATGAGTGAATGAATGAAAAGATTTGCTGTTAGTCAAGGACAACAGTATTGTGAAGAGCTATAAGTGTAAGAATGTAGCCATGATAGCTACTTCTGAAATCATTTTTTTTAATGCCCTACATGATGTAGCATTTGCTGTATTGATTTGCATGTGACTGTGATTTACTTTACTACAAAAATTGTCAAGGCAAAAGTAAAATCCTCAGAAATTTGCCAAACATGTACGGTATGCATCTTTGTGACGTTTATGTTTGTTTCTGTGTGTAGGTTCCCCCAGCACTAACAAAGCCTCGGAACCTACTAACCAACCTCAGCAACCTGATACTCAGAGTCCTTTGCAGCCACTTAACATCGGCACCCCACCTGTTGCACAGAAACCTCTGCAGCCACTTAACATTGATACCCCAACCACCCCTCCAGGCACCCCCAGCAAACCTCAGTCTCCGTCTCCCAAACCCCCCACTCCCACTCGCCCTGGTGATGCCTCCCCCCTACTTCCCCCTCCACGGCCTCGCACCCCCCTGAGAACCGCGGGGCCTGTGACGCCTGAGAGGACCAGGCAGCCGTGTCGAGCCATAAGTACTCCAGACAACACCATAGCGGACATCACCTTCCAGGTACAGTATCTCTGTCCTTCCTCTTTTGTTCGTACATGTACCCTTTGACAGTGCTCGAAATACTGGGTGCATGTGCACATTTGTGCACCCAAAATTGGAGTTGTGCACCTAATTTTTGACTGGGTGCACCAGTGCACCTAAATACTTTTGTAGGTAAAGGTACTACAGTCAAACCTGCCCAAGGCGACCACCCGGCGGACCGAGCAAAAACGGTCGCGATGGACAGGTGGTCGCCATGAAGAGGATTCCACTCACATGTTTCCAGGTCGAGGCTTTCAAATACAGTACGTAAATGGATGGAAAATTATGTGAATTTAGACAGCATGACCCCTACCAGGTTCAATTCTCATTGACAGAAAGATCCTACAAAAATTACATTTTCCGTTATCGTTGTAATAATTGTATAACCGTTACCGCTACATCGTGTACAAATTTTCGTCATAATTTTGACTACAAAACAATGGTTCGTCGATGAAGATTAGACATCCAGGTAATAAGATACGCCAAAAAAGCAATTACTCAAACAACTGGATATGATTTTGGAAACGGTCAGACGTTTCAAGTAGCATCCACTACTTTTTCGTCAGTGACTGTGAGCCAGATCAGTTGGACTATCTAAAAATTTGTCTTCTCCTTATTTGCATATCAATTCATAGTTCGTGGTTATAAACCTGCTGTTCAACTGATCTTGCTCACAGTCACTGACGAAAAGTAGTGGATGCTACTTGAAACGTCTGACCGTTTCCAAAATCATATCCAGTTGTTTGAGTAATTGCTTTTTTGGCACAAAACAATGGTTGCCTCGATGATCTCGCAGCGCCCTCCCGCATTCACACGTTACATTAAATAGTACACACACACACGCACATCATCGAAGTTTTAAGGCCTAAGACAAATCCCTAGAAAACACCTGCTGGCCCCAGCCTTTTTGGGCGCCGACAGCTGGATAAAAGAGGCAAAAAGTTTTCGATCTGACAACTAAAGATGAAAACGGAACGGTGTGATTTCGTCGCGCCGCGCCGCCAAGCTCTGTGCGACCGCATCGAAAGGTAAGTCAGTGCAGCCAGAGCGCACAGCGTCCAATAAAGGTTTGTGAGATTCATGGAAATAAAAGGAAAATAAGAATATTAATTTTCATCAATAACTATAGTATTCGCAAATGTTCATACACAAAAGCGTCGTGTTTTAGAAAGGTCAACGGTACGCCAAATCCGGGCCGCGCCAAATCCAAGATGGCGTCGGGACCAAGAAACAACATTTCTCCGATGTTTTGCCCGCCGCGAAGCCATTTTTCGGCGGAATTTAGTAAGACACAGACACATTTTTGTTGAAAATACAAGAAAAAGATAGTAATTTCTGTGAAATCTGACTTTTTGACGCCATGCGCTACGTATTCATTTTGAAAATTGAGTATAAATCGAACTGAGTTTGCGGTAAACTATATAGGCACAACAACATCACCAACATTTGTCTGTTAAAACAATGTTTATAGGGGGAACGTTTTATCTTCATGGAGGAATCGATGCTATAACATTGCTATTCCATATTTTTTTGTCCTTATTTTTGTCCTTCAAAGTCTTGAAAACGTTTCCGTGAAATCCGACAGCAAAATGATCCGATATCACCACACGCTTGAAAATTAGGCGGCCGCCATGGGCAGGGATTGTGCTCTGTGCGGTCCCAATTCGTGGCGGTCGCGGTCACGTTAGACAGGTGGTCGCCTTGGGCAGGCAGCTTAATGCTTGTGCCTATGGGGAAAATTTTCGGGACCGAGAAAAAGTGGTCGCCATGGCCAGGTGGTCGCGTTGAAAAGGTGGTCGCCTAGGCAGGTTTGACTGTACTAGTATTGTACACAACTACACAGAATATTCTTGAAATTGAATTTTTTAAGTATCAGAAAAAGCAATATATCCTTTGTTGTACTTTGGTTGATGTATTACGTGTTTAGAATTTAGTTATTGAGTTACATGTTGAAAATTCAGTTAGCTATCGAATTTCAGGCAGTGGGATTTGTAAATACGTTTTGCTCACAATTTCTGCTTTATTTCATGTTGTGCACCCGAAATTCTTTTTGTGCACCTGAATTTTCAGGTTATGAATTTCGAACCCTGCTTTGATGAAGAAATGAAACTACTCAACATGGCTAATTAAGTGATGTTTGTCATACCAGCACATTAAGGCATCGTCAAATTTCAAAACATGACCCAAAAAACTTCTCTGATCCTGTGCCCAATAGTCTTTTTGAATGGTGGGATACTGCCTGATGACTCTAGTGTCTTGTGCAACATTTTCAGTCATGATTATGGATGTATATGAATACAAAGATAGCTGTCAATATATGGTTTCATGTGTGTGTCTCGTCACAGGCTCCATTTGACGTCAGCGCCATCACGCCGATCGTACCCAGTGCCACGACCCGCAGAGTCGTGTCCGAGTCAGAACGTAGTCCCAGTCTGAACATGGCGGCTGACACCGACACCGAGGTGACAGAAAAGATGGCTGTCATTTGTCTGAAGCATCCGGAGGCCACGGAGAAGCCTGTGGAGTGGAAGGTCGTGACCCCTAACAAGAAGAGGCAGCGAGCCCGTAGTCGTCCTCAGAGCAGCAGTGCAGAGGAAACCGAGAACCAGCCAGGGGGTTCCACAAGGAGAGGTGCTCGGACCAGGACACCCAGGACATCCAACTCATAAGTCAATCATTATGCTACAAGGATGTTTGGAAATACATATTATACATTTGAAATAATAGAAAACTACAAAAGAGAGATGTCATTGTTATCATGATCAAGTCTAACATGAAGTAAATTTGAAAAGAATTGAAGTTTCATATATGGTATTTTGTAAAGGTACAAACAGTGTATTTTTCACATAGCATCCTCAATGAAATTTGTATCCCTACAGAGATATTTAGTAAATGACTATTATACATTATATTAAAGTCGGCGTCACTAACATTAAGTAGTATTCACTTTTTGTAGTGGCTTGATTTAGTATTAATCACCGTGTATTTGTAAAACTGATAACCACCCATGATTTGTAGAGAAACCTTTGTTGGGACAGATTGGCAAAGGTTAAATACCACATGCGTATGGCAGTTTATACATGTACATGCTAGAGTGGTCAACCAAGTTCTAAAATTCCAATGTGTGAACCTATATTGAAAATAAAGCTTTGAAATGCATGGCTGAGGAAGTGTGTTACTTTTTTTTAAAATTTCCTATAGTCAGGTTTGGGCCTAATTTGCATACTTGATACGGAATGACATAATTCCTTTGTGGTAAATGATTGAATTTCATACTTGTGACACATATTAGTTAGTTAAAGCTTAATATCACCATGCTCAGATTACGTAAATGTAAAAGTCATTTGAATAAAATATAAAAATGTTTGAAACATTTTTTTTACAAGCAGCTTACTATGCAGAAACGTCTCTTTGAAATGTCAGGTTTATAGCCGCACTTTCTTGACATTCAATAGGGTATATAGTAGTATATGGTAAGTGCCAAAAAGTAATAGACTTTTGTTCTCCATGAATCTTCATATAGACAGGTGTGAAAACATAATGGCAACATACTTTAAATGCAGAAATGTTAAGTGGTTTTGTGTTTGCAGTTTTCGCGGCGACGTTTCAACGCGAACTTAAAACCACCGCGAACATTTTGTCCAATGCTGTAGCAGTATGCGACTATAGCGCTGCCGCGAACTTAAAACCACCGCAAACACTCCATTTTCGCCTCAGCGCGAAATAAAAACCATGCGAACTTAAATGCATTTACAGTAACTCGCCACTGTGGAACTATTCCACTCTGATTACATCATAGTCATTTGCATACAAACTCGCCAATCGTCTACATGTAATAGCCAAATGCAATATAGTCCTTCCATTACGACTTCAAGACGTGACCTACTTGTGACCAACCGATCATCACCTCATACAATACATGCAACCTTCTTTGCATAATCAAAGTGAAAAATTTTGTAATACATAATTCGTAAAAGTTGACATCATTTGGCGAAGGTAGGAAGTCGTGGAACTCTAGTTTGTTTATTGGTTGGGCTGATATAAACACACTGTGTGCAGCCAAGGTTGCCCAACTAGCCATTTGCCAATATAAGAATACATAACGATATTACGGTAATAATATTGTCGTGATTTGGATTTAGTGGTACCGTTGTAGATCTGACATTTTTACCACAGGATGAAAGCACTATAATCTGTTTCTGAGTGTTTTTAAATGGCCTGGAGGTCAGTGACCGAATGGTATCGTCCAGACCTTACGGTGAATGACCTTACGGTGGATGTCCTAGCGTTCAACATTAGTGACCGAACGGTTAATGACCTTAAGGTCAACTTGTTGTTCATGCGTACGAAAGAACGCACCATTTACATTGAGAGGGAGTAAGCATTACTTTGTTTATCGGCTTAAACTTTCGTTCATTTTACTTCGTCATACCTGATATTATAATAAAAAGTAGTTGAAAATAGCCCCCCCCCCAAGCTACAAGTACATTAAACACAAATAAACACATAAATTATGCAACAAAGATTTAAATGTTCCCCAGGGCATGACTGAAATGGACCAGTCGCAGTAAAGCAAACACAGTCCGAAGTATATATAACCTCCTTGGTGTATTCAAGAGCATATTCTATATGAATGCGTAACTAGCTACTTGCACCAAAGTGACCAAGGAGTTTTGGTCCTATGCTCTATTTGGAGTCATTTACCAGTGAACCACTGCACCATGGTAGCTTCAACCATGTATTTCCTTGGCCAGTTGTTTCCACCGTTCGGGACCATACAAGTACTACTGTTGGTTCCTATATGCGTCCTGGCAATAGTGCTGTTGAGACGCCCGAAAAACCTTCCGCCTGGCCCAAGAGGACTGCCGATTGTTGGGAATGCCTTAAGTCTGATCAAGGTAAGTGTTCGGTGACCGCAGCAGTGTACAAACGTAGCAGGGCGCCGTTTTTACCACACTGGCTACGCCAGTCAAGCTATATACCCTGGGAGCCCAGACTAGCACCGGGTCGCTGGCGATTTCCTTCTGCGGCCGATCTTGATCAACGCTCCGGGGAGTTGTAGCCCGGAGTGGACCGCGCCCCTTTACTAAGGGCCGGTCAACTCTCGGGCTAGAACTCCCCCGATGCGCTAATTACGGTATCGGCGGGCTAAGAGCTCTGGGCCGCCGAAGGAATTATCTACAATTACAAGGAACCGGCTAAATGGCCCAATAAACAGTCTAGTTTCCAGGGATCCGTAGCCAGGCTAATGGGGTCAGAATGATTTTCCAGGGGAGTTTGGCAGTACCAAAGGGGTTGACCGGACGCACAGAAGGGGGAATGCAACCTTACCGTGTGCTTACTCTTAGATCTCCTAGCCAATTATTATCTCTATGAAAAATGAAGATATAGTTATCTCCATGAGAAATGGAGATATAGTTTTGGGTGTGTCTGTCTGTGTGTTTCCGCAATACTGTAGACAGCATAACTCAAGAACCTCTTGATGGATTACAATATTTGGTATGTGGGCAGGTGTTGGGAAGACAAAATTCAAGGTCGATTTTGGGCCCCCTGGTATGTGACCTTAATACTGCAACAGAACTACCGTTTTTGTATCTTTTGACCGTCTGGACATACTATGGTCTTGACTTTTGGGTGGCAGATACCTTGTGGTGCAATGAAGAATTTGTGTTGGTTTGGGCCCCCCTAGCAGCTTGCTCTGGAACTGCAGGGGCGTTATTGTGAAAATCTCCTAAGGAGAATAAATGAACAAAGGAACGACGGATGTCGATGATATTTAGCATGTAGGTAGCTTAGACAGAGATGTACACAATGAAGCGCAAATTATGCTAATCGGGAGTTAATTTGCATAACTAATGAGGACAATATATATTTGCAGTGTTTTCCACTATAAGCCTAAATTACATGTAACATGTAGCAGGTGAAACATCAACAGATACGAAATATCAAATAAATCCTAATTGATGCAAAATCGCCATCTAAGTGGTAAATGATACGACTGTCAATAGCGCAACATGTATAAGTTAGTTTAAGGTGTACATGAACAAGCATGTATTATGTGAATGTGTAAGTCATTTACATAAATAGAATAGTTTATGGAGATATGAGGTCTCCGAACTGTACGATCCCTTTAATACCCCCGTACTAAAGTACGAAGGTAGGCTGGTGGCTAGTCCTTATGGATGGATAACATTTTAATTATCCCCATGAAAAATGGAGATATTGTTTTTGGTGTGTTTGTGTGACTGTCTGTGTGTCCGTCTGTGTGTTTGTGTTTCCGGACTATTGTAGTCAGCATTCCTTAAGAACCTCTGGATGGCTTACAATGATATTTGGTATGTGGGAAGGTGTTTGGAAGCCGAAATTCAAGGTCGATTTTGGGCCCCCTGATATGTGTCCTTGGTACTGCGGCAGAACTTCCGTCTTTGTATCTTTTGGCCTGGATGTGCTATGGTCTTGATATTTTTGGTGGCAGATAGCGTGCGATGTAAGGAAGAAGTGGCGTAGGTTTGGGTCTCCTGGCAGCTAGCTCTGGGACGGCAGGGGCGGTGTTGTCAAAACCTTCCAAGGAGGATAACGGAAGAAAGAAACAACGGATTTCCATCATATTTAGTATGAAGGCAGCTTAGACAGAGATGTACATAATGAAGTGTAAATTATGAAAATTTGAATTTAGTTTGCATAATTAATGAGGAAAATCTATATTTGGACTGTCTTCCATTGTAGGACTCAAATACATGTAACATATGTAGTTTATTGAAGGTGGGGCATTAACAGATATCAATTGTGCAGATGAACTCCTAATTTGCATAATTAATGCAAAAGTGCCATAATCATTCTTAGTAATAAATGATAGGACTGTTAACATTGTGACCTGTGAAAGTCAGTTAAAGGTGTACATGGCCAAGCGTAGATTATGGAAATATGGCAGTCATTTGCATAATCAATATATGTCATGGAGATCTGAGGTCTCCAAACTCTTGTTTAGAGATAATTATGATACAGAAACATCTGGGTGACGAAAGGGCCTGCTTGCACCAGGGTGGATCGCAAACCTTGCTGCCAACAGAAAGAACTGGAAGAAGCTGCTTACAGTCGCCTGCGTTACAGCCGACCATTGATGAATGATGATGATAATTTCTTATGATGCGAAATAATAATGAATATAGAAATCGCAATCCACTGTTTTCGGAAGTTAGCATTGTATTTCAAAACGGAGTTATATCGGCACCTGGACCCCTGAAACAGTTCTGTTTGCAAAAACTGTTTTGTTTTTGTCTAACCCAGAAGTGACCGCCAACTCGATGACGATGTACATGTCTGTTTGCATAATTATGTTTATGTATGTGTTAGTTCGCCTAGAAGGTTATGTTTTGAACAGTGTTCGTGTGTGTGTCCCTCTGTTAACACGATAACTCGAGAATGCCTGGATGGATTGTATTCATACTTGGTATAGGTGGGTAGGTCTTCTTGAGACCTCGAAATGATTAGATTTTGGGCTCCTAGCTGCTTTTTATTGTACTGCAGCGGAACTTTCTGAAGATCAGAAGAATCACATACATATGGATTTTCTCTCCGACAGACTACTCCTCCACTTATCTTAACGGAGTGGTCAAAGAAGTACGGTGACATCTTTACCATCTACCGTGGCCCAATGATGACGATAGTTCTGAACGGTTATGCCGCCATCCACGAGGCGCTGGTGAAAAACGCTGATGTCTTCTCCAGTCGTCCCCCAAGTAACGCCAACGCTACTCTAGATGGAAAAACGTTGGGTAAGTGTACACGATACTTCTTATCGACAATGATTTTTACATGAAATATGTTGAAATTATGTGGTTAATATCAATTAGCTTTCGTTGTTCTTTCAATCAATATAAGAGCTTGTATCATAAAAGTTTAGTTACTGTACTAAAACAACAGTAGCTGATTGAATATCAGCATACAGCCTTTTCTTGAATCAATCTTTTGAAGACTACGTCAAGACATCCTTAACCTCATTATCTATTCTAAGAGTTTTGGTTCTGGTTTTCCAGTCCTATCCTTAGTCACTGGCGACAGACAGCGGATACTGTCTTTTGTTGTATCATCAAAGTACGCATGTTGTATAATCAATCATTTCATGTTTCTAAAATGCTTTTAACTTATGTTGGCCTCTAGGAATAGCTCAAGAACCATACGGCCCCAAATGGAAGGAACACCGAAAGTTCGCCTTGATGAGTCTCCGTGACTTCGGAGTCGGGAAGAGGAGCCTAGAAGGGAAAATTCTCGAAGAAGCACGAGCACTTCACGAGGAGATGTGCAAGAATGGCAGCAATGCCTTCTGCATCTCCCACATGATGCAGAATACAGTTTCAAATGTGATCTGTTCGATTGTATTCGGTAGTCGTTACGAGTATGACGACAAGAAATTTCAAGATCTTCTGATGGCAATAGATCGAGTTTTCTCTCCGACTAGTGTGGAGCGTTTGGCCATTCAGTTCCGACCCCTCCGGTATATCCCTGGTATCAGGAAAGGGTATCTAGACTATAGGAACAGTCAGGCTGTACTGATCAACCACATCAAGGAAAGGATCAGAGAACACCGAGAGACCTTTGACGAGAATGACATCCGAGACTTCATTGATGCCTTCCTCTTGGAGTCGAAGAAACGACAGACAGACGAAAATACCACATTCACAGAGCTTGAACTGACAACGGTAAGGGAATTGTTGCATTTAAGTAATACTCTATACATTGCCTTCCCATGATTTTCCTTCAGTTCTTTTTAAAAAGAGCTAGAAATATTTCACATGTAGATCTACTACCGCAAGGCATACATACGCTCAGTCTGAATGTCGCACTGTTGGACCCTTGTTGTCGTCTTGCATTCCGGTTTTTAAATGTACTGCTTTTATCTAACGTTTGATGATTTTAGATATGTCACAAGATTTTACCTAGTCGGTTAATCTTGATACTTTTGTAAGTCTGACCCAAATTCGGTCATGAAGTTGACTGCCACTGTCAGTTCGTGTAAGTTTTCCTAATAAACCAGTCATCATTCAGTTAAGGTCGTGAAAGTCGTATTTTACGAATGATGTTTCATAGCTAGATGTTAATATTGACGTTATAGCCCAAGAAACAATGGAAAACGTAGTGTCTGCCACATGAAATTCATCCATTAATTTTGCTCTTTCCCAAGGTCGTTTTCCAACTGTTTATAGCAGGCACTCACACGACGTCTCTGACCTTACATTGGGCCCTGCTCTACATGATCCTCCATCCGGATATCCAGGAGAAAGTACAGCAGGAGATAGACAGCGTGCTGGGACCCAACCAGGAGCCGTCAATGGTGCATCGTAGCCAGGTGAGGAGGTCCACAATGTTCAGATTCTGAACTATAATTGTTGTTGCCAGATACGCGTGTAATACAACTTTCAAACGAATGAAGAATGAAGACGAGGTCAATGAGGCAAAGAAACAAAAATAATGTACAGATTTAGTTTTCCTCCAAAATCACATTCAGTTTTAAAATATGATGTCCAAGTATCAATATTGAAACTAATGTAATGTACAAAAAAGATGCAGCAATTTAGAGCTTTATTGACCGATCCCATGGTCTCCGCCCTCCTCCGTCAAAACGTAGAAATGCAAAATAAAAACATGGAAATGCAAATATTTGACGGTCATGCAGCCACTTCTTCATTGGTGGATTCTCTAATCATCAGGTAATCATTGGCTAAACTGCTAATTGTGATTGACAGTTAGGATCGGTCTATTGTTTGCCACAAGGGCCTCGTTTTCATTCTATCATGTCCGCCGCGTGAGAAAGGTCTATAGACCTCTTGCCAATTAATTACGGAGGCCATTTTTAATTTTCCGAGGTCAGCTCGAGGTCATGCACCAAAGTGAGGCTCAGGTTGGCGTGAGCCTATAATAAGCCTCTATCGCAATATAGGTATGGCGTCTTTGATGGTACATTTGCCACACAAAAATAAGAAATGACCGCCGTAAATGGCAAGAGGTCTATTGAATAACGTGAATGCATTGACCATTGCATTGATACATGTATAATGGAGACACTCTTTTGTGGGCAGAAAAGAACTTTAATGCATCTATTAATTAGGTAACTCATGTTAACCTAAAGGGGTGAGGCGTGTTGTTTTATACGGCTGTGATTGTATACGGGTGATGACTTTTTAGATATCTCTTATAGTAAATTAATGGGATAAGGGGGTGCTATCCCATTAATTTACTAATAAGACTTCGCAAATTGTCTTACTATTGAAATAATGGGATACATTTGTGACAGACGTCATCACGTGTAAAAGTAGTTATCACGGTTTTCGATTGAAATACTTTTTTGGAATAAAAAATGGGATAAATAGCTTGAGCTTGATAGTTTTTCAAGTATTGTTCTGTACAAGAAGTTGCTAATAATCCACTTTATCCAATACTTATAGATGCCGTACACTGAGGCTACACTAACGGAGGTGAGCAGACTGGCATCTGTCGCACCGTTTGCTGTTCCCCATGGAACTAGCTACGACACGACGTTCAGAGGATACGACATCCCAAAGGTAGGTGAAGATGCCAGCAAATTGAACGAGATATCAAAACAGGAAGTTCTGCTGCAGTACCGTAACAAGCCGCTAGGGGACCCAAAATCTAATCATTTCCATGTCTCATCAAGACCTACCCACCTACCAAATATCAAGACAAATACAATGTCGCTAATCTAGTCACACAGTGTTAAAACTGTTGGCAAGATCAACCAGGGACAGTCTGTCTGTACTATATTATGTGAAGTGTGAAACCACCAGTAACTAGAGTTCCACGACCTCATATCTTCGCCAAATGATTTAATTCTTTATGGCTGATGTATTTTGAGTGTTTCCCATTGATTATGCAAATAATGTCCTCATTTGCATAATCTATATTCAACCATGTTCGCCTTTACTTAACTTCCAAATGCCATAAGTATGAAATTGCCATCATTTAACGTTGGGTAACATAAATTCGGGATTTTTCCGATAATGGTTGACTGAAATCAATCTAGCAGAACAATAAACCATCCTTTTTTTCTATAATTCTGTCAGTATCATGTACTATCTTTGCACTAATCATATATATGGTAGATTTTGTCTCTAGTCGTGCTGACACCATAATATTTCAACTTAAAACTACCGTCCGCCGCACGCAGAATGACAGTGCTGTCGGACAGGGGGGCACATTAATTCGGGAGAGAAGATTCGTCTTGAATATCTTACCGCTAATCACATTTTATACAGCAGCTATTCGTTCCATCCTTGGCTTGAGGAGAGTGCTATGGATATAGACGTGTCCAAGTAAAAAAAATACACGAAAAAACGGCCGTACCGCACACATCAGGCCAGTTCGGGAACAAGCCGTGTGTTGAGTCGGTAGAACTTCACTCAAAGTCGGCCCATCGTCAACATCGGGCAACGTGTAACGTTACATTATTCATGGCAAGTTAGCTGGATACCGTAGCAATGGTAATACTACTATGTCCATGTGTTCCTTGTTGTGTTAGGAGCAAACTTTGAGGAAAATATCTTCCTCAGTCCACTATCACACGCAGCATTTAGACAAAAAAGTGTTCCTCACAAACCTTTGTCGTCTGCTTGACAACAGGATTCTGGTTAACAATATGGCGGCGGGAAAATACACGTGCCGTAGGTTGTAGCAACAGAGAGGAGTTTTGATGATTAATCACACTTAGAATCCAGTTGCAGGTTAGCAAAAGAGATTGTAATAAGTTGTCTTGTAAATAATTGTGTTTAGCAGGAAGCGGATGTGACATTTTTCTTATAAACCAGCCGACAACCATGTTGTGTAATTCTCCCACGAAGCCCTCAGACTGTTCCAATAAGGGACGGAGAGTTTTTGACCTCGTCGCCTTATAATCCATGCTTATCGAAGCTTTTCAGACAGTGTTCTGAATACGTAAGTCTGTCAGGTTTGCATTTCTAGCGGTATTACTTATGTTGCATCTAGCACATATCCCTAAATACCCCGTTTTCGAAAAATCCCGAATTTAAGTACCCCGCGAATCTATGTTACCCAACGTTACCAGTATGGAATTATGGTTAGTTTCTCATTAATTATGCAAATTAGTTCTTCATTTGCATATTTTATCTATAAAAATTCCTCTCTTTCTCAGTAACAAATATCTCATGTTTGAATAGTCCTTTCATAGATCATAGCGGATTTATGGAATTTCCTCATTAATTCTGCAAATTTGATTCTGATGTTTCTTGTGCCCACCAATAAAGTTATTCCCTTTTTACTTTCCTCAGGACACAATGGTGTTAGTTAATATCTGGTCAGTACACCATGACCCACAGCTGTGGCCGGAGCCCAGCAAGTTTGACCCCACTCGCTTTCTTGACCACAACGGCAAGTTCGTGAAGAGGAGTGAGGTCATTGCCTTCTCCACAGGTATGTTTGGGTAATTTTTTGCTAATTTCTAAACAAACAAACAGACAACAGAAAGACAATAATTATTGTAACATTTCTTTTGGTTGATTTTTTTTTGCAGAATCAACATCTAATGACTATGTGTATGTTTGTTTGTACGTGTGTTGCTTTCGGTGGTTTGTTTGCTAATTGACTGGTTGGTTGCTTAATTGATTGATTGATCTGAATTTGGTTGAAGTTTGAAATACAAGTATCGATATGCAGCAGCCGGTGGTCAACTGGGCACCAAAGGAAGAGAGCTTAAAGGGAGTTGCTTTAGATAAGATAAACACACAAAAACTAGGATGGAAACATTGACGTTCAATCTGAAACTAGAAGACATGTGTATTTTCCAGGTCGTCGTATTTGCCTTGGTGAGCAGCTGGCCAGGATGGAGCTCTTCCTCTTCTTCACATCCCTGTTACAGCGCTTCACCTTCAAGCTGCCAGAGGGCGCTCCTAAACCTTCGGAGGAAGGGAGTTTTGTAGGATTACATTCTCCTGTGCCGTTTAAGCTGATAGCTGAACCAAGGAACTAGAGCGCATCTACATCAGTTTACTGAAAAATGTGCTTATTATATCTGTTGTGTATAATGGCCACTTGGTTGTTAATGGCCTACCAAATGTACATACTGTACTTGTCTGAAATATATGTATCTATTATTGGTAGGTTATTTCTAGAAAATATTTGAAATTAGTTCCTAACCTGGAATGAGGATTTATTCAAATTCATCGAAACAAGTTTGTTCATGGTGTTTGGACACAAGTAGAATTCAAACATAGCTCTACTTGGAGGGAACTTGAAGCTATTGCTAGTGTATTAAATTCGAGTGTATTTCAGGTAAGACAGTCAAATGGTTTTGTGATGAATCTTCTGCCATCCAGATAGTTAAGGTAGGAAGTGCTAAGAGAGGATAACGAAATCTTACAGTTTGAGGATCCTGAATATCTGTACCATGTTCGCTATGACATTGGATATTGAATGAATTTCGAGAAAAAACAAGAAGAGAGCTAATGGAAATTCTTTGATATAGATGATTATTCTGTGAATGACTTAGTACACATGTATTTCGTTCTTTGCAATGTTCTCTGGGGACTTAATGATATTGACAGATTCGATAATCATAAGAAATTGTCAAGTTTTAATAGTAGAACATGGTGTCCAAATACTGAAGATGCTTTTTCCTTTGTATGGGAGGATGGGAACAATTGGCTACATCCTTCTGCATTTGGTTTATTTATTTTCTTTTGGTGTTGGTGACCAATAATATTTGTAATCATCATTGTTGTCAATATCATTATTATTAATATTAGTGTTACCATTGTTATTATTATGTGGATTCCACCAGGTTTTGGTTTGTTGAAATTATATATTCCCTGTTAGTGATTTTTACCCGGACTGGGATTACAAAGGAAATGTGTCCTGTTTCCCTTTGCATCATGTGATGTAATAAAGCTGAAATAAATAAATAAATAGTACACTAAGTACATAGAATGTTGTTACACATGAAAGAATGTAAGGCAACCGGAACGTTGGTTATCCGATTCCTTTGTGGAAATCAGCCTTTTTTGGGCCTTTACTTTTCCCAGACACACATTTTGACGCGTTTGTGTATGGCTACGTAGATTTGACCAAGAAGAACTTATCTGTTAGAGGAATGAGTAAGACTGTCATTTATGTAACGTCTTGAATACTAGCTTTGCGTATATCATTTACAAAGGGTTGAACAAGAAGTTACGTTCAACTTAGAAATATGCTTAACTGCTGCAAGTGTAAATAAAGCTACATGAAATATATGTTCGTTGTATTGTTGAGTTCAACTTTTGTGAGAAAGTGAGTATGACATGAAGGATATGTGGACATTTGTGGGCTGAATTCTAAGCATTTAGGCACTTGGCCATAAGGCCACAGCATGTAAATTTTATGGATGACATCAGGGCACGTATTGATTTTCGCCTGATTTTGAAATAAAAACATTTTTTTTACCCCTTGGCAATGGTCAATATACCTAAAACAGGGCAATATGTTTCAAACGTCTGTCAGTTCCATTGCAAAAATGTTCTAACTTTCTTACTTTAATTTTGCACAAATAGAAATGGTGATTTCGAAGTGAGCAGAGCCAGCATTATTTAGTCACAGTCAGTCTGCCGCATGACT
Organism: Branchiostoma lanceolatum; assembly: GCF_035083965.1. Lineage (NCBI taxonomy): Eukaryota > Metazoa > Chordata > Leptocardii > Amphioxiformes > Branchiostomatidae > Branchiostoma > Branchiostoma lanceolatum. The sequence goes on from NC_089725.1 coordinate 8,594,872, forward strand.
CAAGAGACTCCCGTGCCCAGTGTACGGGAAACCTTGTCTCTGCGTTCTTAATGTGATGTACAAACGTGGATCAAAATTCACAATAATTCTAATATTGACATCAGTGTTAGTTACTGTTTTATTAAATACAGGGATAAAATACTTGTTGGTTGTAATACCATGTTTTATCACTTCAATTCTTCTTACATGCTTTATGGTATTCAAGTTTTAAAATGTGGATATCCGTTTTTTTGGCCCGATTTGTTTTTTTTTTCGCCCACACGCACTAAATTTGTAGTCTGCAGAGGATGTCATCCATAAAATTTACATGCTGTGGCCTAAGGAAACAATTTGTTTCCGGTTGCGTCCAAGAATTTTATATTTGTAGGCATGTGGTCTCTTCTTGTCGAAAGGTAATAAACGTCACAGTTAAGGTCTTAAAATACTTTATTTACAACACAAATAATATGTAATTGAATATGTAAAGTTCCTTTGTTGTTTCTGTAACCAATATCCTGGTGATCTGTTTTCTACATTTAAGTTTGCTAAAGTTGTACAGTGTCTATTTGAACAACTACACATTAATGTAAGTAAGATACCATACTATGTACAAGTATTACATGTAACAGTACATCTACATAAGTTCCCAGAACTAGACAGCGCCTGAAAACTAAAAACATATTTTCCCACATCACGAAAAAAAGCTACAAGACAATAGGTGTATGTACATGGAAATTCAAAGGAAATTATCTCATACATGTGTATTGACTGCATTCCTTATAAACTGTTTTGTTGAACTACATGTAATAATAGGGTGCGTACAATAAATTTTTAATTCCGAATAACATGGTACTTTAAGGATAATTTCATTTCCCAAGCATCAGATGTTGGACACACACAGAATATCATAAGTCTGTATCATTTACAATCAAGTTGCAGAGTGGGTGTTAAACCAACATAAACCCCGACCAATCAATCGCTTTGAAACTCAGATTCGAGCCACGACCCGACAAATCGCTTTCTAAGTTGCTTTAACGACTGAATCTGGCAAAACAAACTCGCCAGTGAGATGCTGGAAGGTGTCAGCTTTTAAAAGATGATTGAAGCTGACCGCGACTTAACGTTTAAAGAAAAGTAGTAGAAACAAATTGTTTTCAAACGTTAAATCGTGATCAGCTTGTATCGTTTCTAAAAGGCCAAAATTGTCAATCTGAACACATTTTTAAAAAGCTGACACCTTCCAGCATCTCACTGGTGAGTTTGTTTTGTTAGATTTAGTCCTTAAAGCAAACTAGGAGGCAATTTGTCAGGTCATGGCTGATTCGAATCTGAGTTTCAAAGCGATCGATTGGTCGGGGTGACGTTGCTGCTGCCTCTCACTGCTCTACTGCTACAGTGTCAGACACTAACATCCCTTCACCCTGACTGTCCATGGAATCAGCTGTGGTCAGCACTCCCTCAGATTTACCTGCAGAAAACGGAAACAAGATTAATAGTAGTAATGGTTTATTGGTCAGAAATTACCCGTGCAATGACAGCTAGTGCTGAATTGCTGCAGGGTTTGCTATCACATAATACACAACAGATACATATTTGCTCCACACTTGCACTTTGTGGAACTGTCGCAAGGGTCTGGGAGGCTGCCATTTGGCACCAGCAAGTGACCTCAATACGACCTTCCCCAACCGAAGTCTGGTACCCATTCACACCAGGGTGGAGCCAGCTATATAGACACAAAAATATTGCTGTTTTGTATCTATTAATGAGCTTTTGAGTTAACCATTTACTGTATATGATTTTACATGTGTATCTTTTAAATTACATGTAAAATTTATGCCAATATGCAATTTTACATGTAACCGAATACTAGGACACATATGCTATGGGTTCAGGTTTAGTCCTGGCCTGAACCTCCAGACTTGGAATCCGGACCTGAACTCAAATATGAGTTTAGATACACAGCACTAAGCAGAAATGTACCTTCTGTCCCAGAGCTTGTTCTGTCCGGTAGGTCCTTGACCCTTCCCGATGTGATGTCTGCCAGTGCTGCCGCCCCCCGTGTGCCCTTGGACTTGCCCGAGCCCACCTTGCTGTGAGTTTTGGGCCTGCCCGCTTTCTTCTTGGCCTTGCCTTCTGAACCTTTGGCACACAACAGCGGGTGGATTTCTGCAAGGACAACAGACAAATTGATGGAAATTAACCTACGTTTTGTACCATAGGCAAATGGAATATGTATCTGATCCAGTAACACGGGGAAGGACCACTACTATTTTTGATAAGTGTGGTGGGTTCTTTAACATGCTCGAGGTGTGGTTGTCCTCAAAAACTGGACCTCCATCTAACGTCCTATCCGAGGGGCTGCCCTAGCTGAAGCTAGGTAGTACTCCTTTCCATCTGAGTGAAGTGAGGAAAATCATACAAAGTGCCTTTCCCAAGGGTACAATGTTAACGGGACAAATCAGAGGACCCCGGATTCGAACCCAGCATCTCTGAGTGCTGGGCCAAGCACCCAGTCACTGCGCCACCTAGACGCCACAGTACAGACAGATTTATTCCTGTCAACAGTGCAAGAAAAATTAGGTTCCTGTCAATAGCCTCAGCCTTCTTAGCATTATTGTAGATGTGTCTTCACCTTTATTGTTTACAATCCATACAGTCTGGACTGGGTTGACATCTTGAAAAGGTGATGGTCACCAGTGTTATGTCAATCCTTCCACAAAATGTGGTAAATCTGAATATTAATAAATAACTACTGACCATCTGCGGGGGCGTCATGGAGATGGATATCGTAGGTTTTCACCTTCCTCTTCTTGGGAGACGGCGCGCCGTCCTGGTGACTGGAGTGGGAGCGTTTCTTGGTCTCCACTGCCTCTTCCTGAGGGGGTTGCTGTGTGGGGAGGGAAATGGTTTTGGTCTTAGGGGCTAGGACATTGGAGTTTTCTTTTTACACAACCGGTAATGTCTGACGTTTTGGTGTCTCTCAGACAATTTGCTCAGAGCTTCTGAGTGCTGCTTCTCCCCGCTTCAAGGTCTCACACGGCAATTAGGCTATCCCATTGGAATCCATGTTATAATATGCAACTTTATGACTGCAAATTGTTCTGAAGATGTTTTGCTTTCTGTTGGAAGCACACGTGTCCGTCAAGCAATAAAAAAATATTTACCCAAATCTAACCTAGACAACAATATTTATCGCAATTTAAACTGCAAGTAACTACTAACCGCACGGGGCCAATGTTGTGCCGCCAGCGGCTGACGCCAGCGGCTGACCGCAGCACTCGTGCCAAAATGCGTACACGTCAGACCTATCGCTCGGAATCATTGACAAAACTTTCCTACCTAATCCTGACAGTAATAAACAAGCTTTCATCTCAAATTCTTTTTCTATCAGGTGGGGCCGATAAAAGGCAATTTATGATCCACCTAAACACACGCTTTCTAGCTATAGGCCCTGTTTTAGCCCGGATTCTTTGGGCATCTACATGCCGAGTAAGTCAGGTATGAGACCATAAGTAGCAGCAGAACTCCAGTCAGAAGCTCTGAAGAAGGTGTCTGACAGACACCAAAACATCAGCAGGTGAGACTGTACCGGTTGTGTAAAAAGAAAACTCCAGCGTCTGATTTTCTACCGACCTGATGAAATTATTTTCGTAAGGTTTTAGGGGCTGTCACTCAAACATTTCAAGTCATTTCTTCTAAGTCTGCTACCGTCATTGAAATAATTAGACAAAAAAATGGATGCTTACATATTCAAAATAATGTAGCATCACTCCCTAATTGTAAATTGTACAGTCTAAGCCCCCCCCCCCCTTTCACTAGACAGCGATTGCTGAAAATGATACATGATGTTAAAGTCAATTAGCCAGGTCCCATCCTCTGCAGTAACTGCTGGCTCAATATTTTCGCTTGCTAACCACCATGGTTAGCAACCGAAAAGATGTACCCAGCGGTTGCTACCAGGCTAAAAGGCCACACCAATTTAATTTCTTGGTTAACGGATTTTTATTTTAAAAAAAAAAAAAGTTTTTGAAAATGATTTTTTTTTCTAAAATTTTTTTTTTTGGAAGATAAAAATCCGTTAACCAAGAAATTAAATTGGTGTGGCCTTTTGCCCCACCCCAACGTTCCTAATAAAAGTCCATGTACCTCCTGGGGAGGCCCCCAGCCGACCTCCTCGGGATCATCCACCTCAGGAGTGATGGGGAGGTACAGGAGGGAGTTGTCGTTATCGTCCTCCTCATCTGAGGAGCAGAAGGCTGCGATGGCGTCCACTGTCGTCACATCCACCTCCTCATCTTCCTCCTCGGGACCTGGGAAAGGAGTTTGTTTATTTGTTTGTTTACGCCAAAAATAATTACTCAAGCAACTGGATAAAGTTTTGACGAAAGTCACTGACGAAAGACAGTGGATGCTGTCTGAAACATCTGTTTCAAAACTTTATCCAGTTGCTTGAGTAATTATTCTTGGCGTATCTTACTACCTGGATGTCTAACTTTCATCAACGTATTTGTCTGTTTGTTTGTTTGTTTGTATTGCATACCCGGTAAACGTAACACCAGATTTGTATTGAACAGTACAAGCTGCATTTCCAGACAGATTCTATATAAACCACACACACCTGGAAAAGGAGTTTGTTTATTTGTTTCTTTGTTTGTTTGTATTGCATACTCGGTAAACCGCCTCATAACACACCAGGTTTGTACTGAAAAGTACAAGCTGCATAGCCAGACAGATTCTATATAATCCACACACACCGTGAAGGACCCCTACTCTTTTCGATAAGTGAGGTGGGTTCTTTAACGTGGCCGAGGTGTGACTCTCCTCGGAAACACGGGACCTCCGTTTAATGTCCTATCCGAGGAATGTCCCTAAGGTACTCATTTACACGTGCTCGGCATTCAATTTCGGGAAGAGGTGCACTGGTGCAAATTTTGGGTGCACAACATAAGATTAAGTAACTTCAATCAGAAATTCTATAGCTAACTTTTAAGTCATACACTTATACTGGTACATGTAAGTCCAGCAAGAACCTGAACTTCTGGACTTGAATCCGGACCTGAACCTGAAAATGACTTTAGGTATGCAGCACTAATAGACCTCTTTCCAGTTACGGCCATTTTGAATTCCCAGAGGTCAGCTTGGGGTCATGCACCAAAACGTCAAAAACTGTGAGAAACGAATAAAAGTTTATCCCAAAATAAGTCAAAATGTCTACAACAATATTTTCTACAAATGAAAGGCACATATATTAGATTATTTCATCTTAGAGGGGCGAAATGTACCACCGAAGATGATATAACTGGCATTACAGGTTATAGACTGGGTCAGGTACTGCCTCGTTTTGGTGCATGACCCCGAGCTGACCTTTGGGAATTCAAAATGTCCGCCGTAACTGGAAAGAGGTCTATTGTACTACATGTATGATCTGACAATTGTTTTGATGCTCACCTTCTTTCTCCTCTACAGACTTGTCGTCATCCTCGATGTCAAACTCACTCTCGTGCTCATCATACTCCACGTTCTCATCAAGTTCCTTAAAGTCGGGAGCGAAGGCACTCCAGTTCTCCTACAGCGAACAGTGGGGAGGGGGGCAAAGTTGTCAACATGCTGGCCAGGATTTTGTATACACTATACTGTAAATCATGAAACTTTTGCGGTGGTTTTATTTACGCATTTTTTTGTTTCTTTTTGTGGTGACCTCTCCACAGTCAATTCAATCTATGGCACTGCAAATACATACATGCATTTCAAATGTATTATTACATATTAACTTTAATGTAAAACATTGTGAAAATCTTCTTTCCTCACTTGCTGTAAAATAAAAAAAATTGAATAATTTAACGGTTCTTGGTGGATGTCAATGTGCAGATCTTGGCACATTGGCGCACCAAATCCGTAGACTTAGTGTGTTTTGGGCACATGTTTTGACAGATTAGCCAAAGTGGCTCGGTGCACGTCACTACACCGTCTGGGAAGGTTGTGTTAAGTACCTTTCCCAAGGGCACAACGTCGGGGCATTGTGAGTATCGAACCCGGGATCTATTGGTTCTGAGTCCAACGCTCTAACCTTTACGCCACGCCGACGCCACTGCGTAGAAATAAATCACCACGAAAGTACAAGTATACTGTTAGCAAAATGGCTATCGCAATCCTCCTTTACCGACGGTTACGCTGAAGTTTTTGTTACAATTATGGTACTTACTACTTGGTTCTGTGCCCACACTGACACTACTCCACTGGATACCGAAGCAATGATAGGTCGCACTGGGTGCCACTGGGAAAGAAGAAAGACACAAGTTTGAAATGAGCTACTGGCATAAAAAACACATGAAAGGCTTTCAACAGAAAAGATGAGAACATCTAGCCACCCAACTCCAGTTTGTTAGTCCGTGCACCGTAATATCTGTACATGATTGAGTTTAAACTTGTACCAATACTAATTCAATGTTAGCACGTTCTGTTTTATTATTATCATTATTGAAGGAATACAGGAGGTCTTAACAGGTGCTATTTTTGGTTTGGCTTTCATCTGTCACACTGTATGACAAACGGTACCATAGAAAATATACAACTGACAACTGGCTTAATGGGAAACATCTTGAAAGATGCTATTAACCAAACTTATGATTCTGAGTGAGAGGAAAAGGACAATTGAACCATGGTAGCCAAGGAACCCAGTCCAATACCGTTTCCTCCCTATTGACACTTTGGCTTTCCTGTTCTCTCATTAATAGATTAAGCGAAAACTGTAGTTGTACTGAATACTGATACCTGTAGATAAAAGAATTCTAAATATGATTTGTTTTTACCATTTTGATGATGTCATCAAATTTTATTGCCCCTAATTTTCTCAGAGAAAAAATACAACACTTTGGTTCATACGCCTGCAATGAAACTATGTTTTGGATGTGCATACCGTAATGATCAAAGCTACAAACATACTAATTGTCTGTAGTTATCAAAAAAATAATTGTTTTTGCCTGATTAAGAAAAATCATAAGACTGAGATTAAAACAGGGAGGAGGAGGAACGGTCGCCTCACCTTTTTCTACAAACTAGTTAATAATCATATCAATTTAAACACAAACACTCATCGCCAGGACAGACACATACAAATATTCATATTTCCCCTGCACTATCCCCCAGTGGAATGACCTGCCTGGCACGGTTGTGACGGCTCCCACCGTTGAGTCTTACGGTGCCAGGCTGGAGGCCTGCCCGCCTTAGCCTGGGATCTCCTCCCCCCCTACTTTGCCCCTCGTGGGGTCATCTGGGGACAACAAATAAGACGATGAGGTATTTCTTACCACCACATCCAGCAGTAGCTCCCCCCTGGTACCATGCAGGATCTTCACCAGATTTCCAACCTGTTTCTCCCAGATGTACAGGGCATGTTGCCGGGCAGAGCCTGCAAAAACAGAATATGTTTATCATATCATATCATATTGTATCACACTATTCACAGGGCTCGAAATAGTGGGTGCATGTGCACCTGTGTGCACCCAAAATTGGAGCTGTGCACCTAATTTTTGACAGTGGGTGCACCAGTGCACCTAGATATATTTGTAGTTATGTAGGCTATAGGTAAAGGCACCAATGTACACAAAGAATACAGATCATATTCTCGAAATGTAAGTATCAGAAATAGCAATATAACCCTTTGTTGTACTTAACTTGATGTATCACTTGTTTGAAATTTTAAGGTTAGCTATAGAATTACAAATTGAAGTTCTTAAGAGCGTTAAAATTTGTAATCATGTTTTGCTGACATTCAACTTTATTCTATGTGGTACACCCAATATTCTTTCTGTGCACCTAATTTTTTGGGTTGGGTGCACCAGTGCAACTATTTCCAAAACTGAATTTCGAGCCCTGTATCATTGGTATGCCCTGTATCAAAGGACATTGATGTGTACAGCCCAAACACCGCTAGTTCTGCTATTCACGGTTTTATCATAATCTACAATTTAGATGGGGCTTGCAATACTGGGTACATGTGCACATTTGTAAACCCAAAATTGGAGCTGTCCAATTGTAATTGTTGACTGTGGGTGCACTGGTGCAGGGTTACGTACATAAATGTACTGTTGTACACACTAGGAAAATCTAGCAAAAAAGTAAACAGCATATTTTTTACAATCAAGTGTCAGAAAAAAATAAGGAAAACTTTGATGTATAGCTTGTTTAGGATTTTAAAGTTAGCTATAATAGAATTTCAGAATCAAGATATAAAGAGGGCAGGAAGGTTTGTAGTTAGGTTTTGCTAAAATTCTAATTCGTTCTATGTTGTACACCTAAAATGTTTCATTTTTAGGTTAGGTCACCTATTTTGAAAAATAAATTTCTAACCCTGTTACATATGTAACTTGTCAATGTTTCATGCAGTCAAGCGGAAGACATACCTGCTACAATGTACTCCCCGTCTCCTGAAAAGCAGCATTTCTTCCATGGCGTTCTGTACAAGACAAGATGAATATAGTGCTCGGTGGTGGTAAAGTAGTAGTATTACACTTCACTTTGACATGGAATGCTCTAGCTATGATGTTTTACATCATAAGCTATTCGCACTTCTCGAAACAAGTACAAGTTTTAAGAGTCTCGATGCTACAGACCGCTTTGAGTACATATTTAAATGCAACAATCCCTACAATGCAAACATAGGTAAATACATGTATCTAAACGACTGCTTTCACATTAGAAAAAATACTGAGACCAATGGTTAAATCAATGATTATAACACAATATCGAAAACGTATGCCAGCCCTTATTGTATTGTACTTGTAATTATGATGTTAAGTCTTCTTCTATTCTTCCACTTTGTGTTATGTTAACGCATACTTTGTACCATGTACAATTGTCGTGCAATAAAGTTCTTCTTCTTACATAGAAGACAAGTATGCATACAACTTACAAGTAAAATGTAACCTCAGCTCAGCAGCAAAAAAAAATCATATAACGAAAAGACGAAAAGACAAACGTTGAGAAACACCCACCTGTTGACCAGATCTTGTAGTTTCTGAATGGGCTCTGGCTCTCCGTCTTTCCCACAGGCCAGCACTTCTCCCCCCTCGTACACACGGATGATGCGGTCCGCCGTGTTCACTAGGAATGTGCTGTAGCCAGGTGGATAAGAGAATTAGTAATGCTTAGGTCCCGATTAGTGCTGCGTACCTAAACCCCGGACCTGATCCGGACCTCACGTTTAGGTTCAAGTCCAAAAAAACCTAAACGTCTGGAAACAAGTCCAGACTTGAAAAAAAAATCTCTCGCTTATACTCTCCTTTTTGTTTTAAACCATCTTAAACCTTCCTTAGATCGTGAAATTTACACTGGAAAAGTATGAAAACATTGCTGTTTTTGTGTTTATAAGTGTCTGAACTTTTGTGTTTACTACTGACTGTATATAATTTCGCATAATATATGTAGTTCTTAAATTGCATGTATAATATATGTATATGCCAATATGCAATTTTACATGTACAAATGTAACAGGAAAAAAAATGTCAGCTCGCATACGCCATGGGTTCAGGTCTGGACTTACATGTATAAAGTCCGGACATGAACCTGAACCTCTGGATCTAAATCCACTGGGTTCCAAACCACTAGTACTGCAATACCCCGATGTTGTGCCCTGGGGAAAGAAACTTTACATGACTTTCCTCACTACACCCAGGTGTGAATGGGTACCTGACTTCGGTTGGGGAAAGTCGTATTGAGGTTACCTGCTGGCGCCGAATGGCATCCGCCCAGACCCAGCAAATATGTATCTGTTGTGTATTATGTGATTGTAAACCCTGCAGCAATTCAGCACTGGCTGCCACTGCACGGGTAATTAGCCATTATCTTTATTATATCATTATCATAACTTACTTGCCCCTCCTGGCAAACTCTATAGACTTGATGGCGGTGGTGTTGCTTGTTCCAGTCGTCACTCTGAACGATGCTACCAGCTCCAACTCCTTTGTCTTTAACACAGTAACCTTTCAAAACAAAGACAGAGTCGTTATGACTTCCACAGAAAATACTGTAAATGCATTCGAGTTTGCATGGTTTTTATTTTGCGCTAAGGCGAAAATGGAGTTCGCGGTGGTTTTAAGTTTGCCTCAGCGCTATAGACAGCGCTACAGTATTGGACAAAAATATTCGCGGTGGTTTTAAGTTTGCGGTGAAACGGTTGCCGCGAAAACTGCGAACATAGAACCACCACGAACATTTCTGCATTTACAGTACTGTCAGGACAGTGTACAGCTGTGTTCAGTTATTCATATTTTTTATAATGTTCCAAATTACTATCTACATGTATGTGTTTGTATAGTGTGATTTCAATTTGTATGGTAACAAAATGACAAGAAATCATTACAATACATAATACTTACAGTCACATTTATGATAAGCAATATCTTTTTGTCACATTGTGTCAGGAGATAAACCTGTTTTAATTTTAACGCACCTTTCCTTTGGCGTTCCCTGTATAAACATGCTCTCCTCTTCTGTCGAAGGATGCTACTATGTTCAGGTCAGACTGAAATAAAAGATGACATGTAATTACTGTTAAGTGTTTGAACACACACATACACACACAGACACACAGACCCAGACACACAGAACACACAGACCCAGACACACAGAACACACAGACCCAGACACACATACAAAGACACACACACACACACACACACATGCATGCATTGAATTTACTCCATATACTACATGTTTGTAAGCAATAACAGATACTGTAGTTCGTGTGGTTTTAATATTGCGGTAGAGAGAAAATTAAGTGTTCATGGTGGTTTTATGTTTGCGTTGAAACAATAAATAGACAAGGGGGTAGGAGGGAAAAAAATTGTCTAAAGTTCACGGCAATGAGCTTACCGCGAACATAAAACCACTACGAACATTTCTGCATTTACAGTAACTGAAAAAATTGAACGAAAAACACATATATGTAGAGGACCTTACATCATCGTCTACTGGAACTACGGAGTGTCCGCCGTCCCTACAGACCAGCACTGGAGCATGTTTCATGGGGCACACCAGGAATCTAGAACTGTAACAAGTAGAGGAAACATTATAGTTACACACAATAAGACAACTTGTCATTCTATATTTATGCCATACATGATGAGGAGTTCTGGGGCTCCCCCATCCATGTGCAAGCATGTCCAACCCCCATATGATGGGGAATTAAAGACGTAAAATTGGAGAGAGAGAGAGAGAGAGAGACATAATCTGTTTGTTTATATCATCAAGACAGTTAGTTTACCTATCACAAAATGGTCTTCAAGCAGAGTACATTTATGTTTAAACTTGATGGTACTTTCACATGCATGTAGATGGCCTGGACTCTGGATATAATGCAATTTTGTCACTTTGTTGGCTCAACATTTCCCTAAAAATGTCCAACAGGTTTAATGACAACCACAAAGTTTGTTCTGTAAAAATGACAAAAGGCCTCTTTGGGACAGAACAGAACGGGCTTAACATGGTCTGATTTCTGTCGTTCTATTTGGTTTAAATTTGTACTTATATCAGATTCAGATTCTATTTCTTAACTACAATTATTACTCCCATGAATACTTTCTTCAGGTTGGTTCAAGACACTGAATAAAAAGACTCTTTTTACACAACCAAGAGATTTATTCCACCAAGGTTTTGGTGACCATCTGTCACAATTATTACTGTTATCTGTATATTCATATGCCATATTTATGTATGTTGTGTAGGGGAGACAGCTTGTAAAGGAGATCTAATATTATCACCTGATCTGTCTCCCCCTTCATTTTGTAATGGAGAAGTTTGATACCGTAAAATCCCTATTTACGTACACACTTTTTAAACTTTTCGGGGTGTGTACGTTACTAGGAGGGGTTCTTCCTCGGAAAAATCGCATATCAGCTTGAGAGTATGGTACATCTTCATGCAAATGAAGTGTAGAATGCTACCACACAATCAATCAGTAATAAAGAATAAATAATACATAATTAATTGTTTGACATTTTCTACCAAGAAACATTTTCTCAGTAACCCTTTAAGTCGGGAAACATCATCGGAAGGATGATCATGTCAACCTCTAACTATCCACCGAAATGCTGGAGAGGGGGTGCGTACGTTAGGAGGGTTTTTCCCCTGAACGTTTCAACGAGTCAGGCCCGCAACCGTCCCAAAATCGGGGGTGCGTACGTTAGGAGGGGTGCGTACTTAAATAGGAATTTTACGGTAAATAAACAGTGAAGCAGACTTACTTGTCTCGTGGATGGAACTGCACCTTGAGGACAGGTGAGGGGAAGCGGTACCTCTGCTCACAGTCGCTAGTCAGGACGTCCCAGATGGTCACATTGTTGTCTGTGGAGGCACTCAGTAACTTGTACCCATCTCTGCTCCAGCTGAGGGTGGGGTGGGGAGGGGGGCAGAGACATATATGAATAAAACTTCAACTACAGCAAGACAGATGGACTAGTTGAATTGCTGTACTATTCTGATACAACTTTACATGTACACATATACCAATGGCTTGGCAAAATACAATGTAACTTATTATGAGGATAATAAGTATCTTCTTCTCCTTTCGGTCCTGTTGGACGATCTGTTCAACGTCGATGGACTCGTCGGTGGGCAGCGATAATAAGTATAACTATTGGCTATTGTAACTGCCATCATCCATACTTGATTTCCTTGAAATTTTTAGAAATGCTAAAATTCAATAATTACAATGTTTTTATTTCAAAGTATCAAAGTACGTAAGGTAACAGTTGCTCAAGCAACTGGATAGGCTTTGGAATAGGTCACACTACATTTCGTCAGAGACCGAATGAGATGATTACTGGACCAGAAATCTCGTTCGGTCACTGACGGAACGTAGTGGTTGCTACCTAAAACGTCTGACTGTTTCCAAAATCATATCCAGTTGCTTGAGTAACTATTACTTTGTGTATCTTATTACCTGGATGTCTAACCTTCATTGATGTAAAATTTGAACTAGTGCTAACGTTTACTGTTATTACCACTGGTCATACTCATAGCTTAAGAATGCCTTTTCATGTCTCAAGAATCAAGCAACTGAATTGTTTCGGCCGAGGCGGTTTCTCACCTGACAGAGCAGACTGGATGCACGTGAGCGTTGACAATTTTGGCGATGCCTCGGGTGAGGAAATCCCAGATAACAATCCTCCCATCGTTACAGCCCACGGCCAGCAGTGTGCCTCGTCTGTTGAAGGCACAGGTGATGGCCAAACTGATGCTGTCCAGGGTCCCATCTGCCTCCTGGTAGAGGAACAGACAAGAAACGTGAGTTTAGTAACGTTCTATGTGCAGTGTACATAAACCCATGTTCAGGTTCAGGATTTAGATCCAGAGGTTCGGGTTCAAGTCCGGACTTTTAGGTCCGAAACTGTGGCATATATGTGCGAAAAATATTGGCATACATTTTACATGCAACTTGAGAACTATATTTGTGAAATTATACACAGTCAGTAGTAAACACAAAAGTTCAGTTATAAACAAAAAAAAAACAATATTTTCATATTTTTCGGCAATGTTTTCATATTTTTCCAGTGCAAATTTCACGATCTTATGAAGATTTAAGATGGTTTAAAACAAAAAGGAGAGTAAAAGCGAGAGACATCTTTTTAAAGTCTGGACTTGTTTCCAGACGTTTGTTTAGGTATTTTTGGACTTGAACCTAAACGTGAGGTCCAATCCAGATCAGGTCCAGGGTTTAGGTACCCAGCACTATTCTACAGGCTGTATTATCACACCCATCTGAGTAATGAGGCTGTTGCAACATGCTCAAGGCACCTCCTTAAACACGGGACCCCCATTTTACGTCTCGTCTGAAAGACGGTGCAGCTCCAATAAGGATACCCTTCCCGGGTTCGAGTCGGGATCTCCCAGTTAGCAACTAATTGGGACCAGGAGGCTCAACTGTTAATGTGCTATCGGCCGCTACTAATTGAGCTACAGGGTCGCCCTCGTAACTAACTGTACAAAACTGATGTTACGTCCTTACCGGTACAACACAAACAAAGAAAAACAAACAAACAAAACAACTTAGTGAAGGTACAAACTGTATGAACTATTCACTTATAAAGGTAAAGCAGTTATTTTAAACTGAGGTGAAGTATAATGCGTTTTGAAGTAGGTATTAGTAGTGCAATGTAGCTTTGCCACGGCTCGCATATTTAGCCAAGCACACCAGGTCACCCCAACTCTTCTCGATAAGTGTGTTGGGTTCTTTTACGTGCAGAGGTTTGACGCCTGAAGCTTCCTCATACATGAGGCTGCATGTAATATTCTATAATGGCAAAGAGAAATTTGCCATAGTCCATGTAAAAGCCAGGGGTACTATATGTATATTTGGATTTAATCGACTTTTGGTCACGAGTCTTTTGTTTTGGTTTCTTAAAAGACCCTGATTTGGTATACTAACGTTATTATTCAATTTTACCCTGCCCATGGCCTTAGATGGGTCTGCAACCCATCCCCTCGCAATGCAGCTATTCGGAGAAAGGGGAGGGGCAGTTTAGGTTACACAAAACGGTTTTAGACACAGGAAAGGTGGCTAACACAGCCCATCGAACGGCGAGCTGTACAGTAAACTACAAGTACATGGGGAGGGGGGCAACTCGAACTTACCTCTGGGTAGTTCTGTCCGAACGATTCTGAAAAGACAGAATAAAACACAGGCGATGAGAACAAAGCCAGATCATCAACATATCAAATCATAAATGTTAGCATTATCAAAAATATCATATATACAAATATGAATAAATACCGAGTAATTCTAGGTTCATATTTCGCTGGGAAATGATCTTTCTTTTTTTTCTGCACCGCCAAAACAAGAGAGGATGATGGGAAGGTAAGCTCGTGCCCAGGACAGTTTGTGCACGGAGCTCTGGGTACGAGAGTGAGGTGAAAGGTCAGAGATCGACCAAAGGTCAGAGGTTAGTTCAGTGCAAAATCGCACCTGAGTTGCGTGTTGTTGTTCGACCAGTATTTTGTGCATAGTGATTGCAGTTTTAAGCAGTATTTAGAACACTAGAAACGTGTGAGCTCTTTGCAAGAAAGTTTCTGAAAGATTTTTGAGTGTCTTAAGTGTTAACTTTCGGTGGAGTTGACAACGATGCCCTGAAGATTTTGAAGAGATTATGTGAAGACTTTTTGACAGTGACTGACTGATCCAGGCAGGTGCGCAGCTGTGCATGTACCTGAAGCAGGTGACATGATTACGCACAAATATATGTGTATATAGCCAGTGTGTTAGATATAATACAATGTGATTGAACATTTAACTATTATATTTTGTTGAAATTCAGTGCACTACTGTGATTTTGCAGCTGACATGAATTTTGCTAGCTTTTGCAATGATAATGTTATTGTATATTATAACATTAGTTTGTCCCTCCCCTTTTTTTCTATGAGTAGAAACCTGAATAGTAATATACTGTTGTACGACAGGTATTTGGATCAGCTTGGAAACTTTGCATGTACTAGTAGCCACTTTTGAAATCTTTCTACTAGTAATATAATCTATCTCGGCTTTATTCAAGTCATATCTGTCAAATCATTTCTTGAGACATACACTACAGTGCTGTTATTTAACCTTGTATGCTAAAAGCAAGTTTTGTGTGTTGCAAATAACGTTAAGTGCAATAGACATTAAAGACAATTGCTAAATGATTTCTGTACACTTTTGGGATTAAGTGAAGTTGACGGCCTAGTTTACTTTTATTTCTTATGCACATTTCAATTCTGAATCTTTCCTTCTCTTAGCAAAGTCCGTACATATGGAGCAACCACAAACCATGGGACCAATACGATTCCGCCTTGTTCATCTGAAGAGAATCGCTGTCCTGGCAATCGTCGTCATCTTAGTCGTATCCTGGTACATTTCCAGTCAACCCGAAAAGTCCCCTATCGCCAAAACCGTTGTTGACACGGGAAAATTGGAACAAAACGTCGCCGACTTTGGTGTCCACGAGAGGGGAGTGGTGAAAAAGCGTATGATGGGGTTACGAGCCGACGGCGCTAATTTCACCCTCGACGGGAAGCCGGTTCGACTCCTGTCCGGAGCCATGCACTACTTCCGAGTCGTCCCGGAGTACTGGAGGGACAGGATGTTGAAAATGAAGGCCGCTGGGCTCAACACCCTGGAGACGTTAGTCTGCACATTATAATCTGTTATTTTTATATGGGGGAGTTCACATTCATATCACAATTTTGTATTCAAGTGCTATGAGTTGCATATTTACATTTTTTGTTTTAGGTAAAGTTTGCGGCCCCAAAAAAGGTTTTCCAGTTTGATAACAAGGCTGCACAACAGTGGGTCAAATTTAAAGACATTTTCTTTCCCGCAAACTTTACCTTAGACAAAAAAATGTTAATACATAACTCATATGGACTTGATTAATCATACGCACAAATGTTGGGGCCATTTTATCATGTTCATGTAAAAACCATGTGTTAACTAAGTTGTTTTATGAGGTATTGCAAAACTTCATCTAAACGGTCTAGGCATCAGACTTTACCATCAGTACATTATTTTATGATTATCAGAGTTAATTGAAAATGTCCTTTTTGTATTTTCCATGTGATACGGAACCTGAGTGATAATACTCTATATGAACCAGAGGTTGAAGGAAGCCCTACAAAAATGTCTGTATTATCGTACAGAACTGGTCCATATCAATGACATATCACTTGAGAATAGAACAGGTACTGACGCTAACATAATCTAGATCTATCTGTTGCCATTTTCCTTCCACCTGTCCAGATATGTGCCTTGGAATTTTCATGAACCCAAGAAGTATACATACAACTTTAAAGGAATACTGGATCTTGGGTAAGCAAAAATCCTCATTATAGCATCCCTCTTTAATGCCTAGCCTCTACCAGGCTCCAGGGGTCTCTAGAAAATCATAGAAATTGGCCAAAATAGACGGATAACATGCAAGAGTAGTTAGCCTGCTATAGAAGTTACAGTTTGCGACCGGTGTATTGGACCCTCTTTCCGTAGCCGACCCCCTTAGCATACTTATGATTCACTCTATTTGGCCAATTTCTACTATTTTTCAAGCCATCCACGGGCCTGGTAGAGGCTATTTTATGCCTGTCACACAGTCTATGAGCTCCAGCCATATTTGTTAATCGCAGAATGTCAACAAACCTCAAAATTGGCTGACACTTGCACAATTATTTTTCACCTGAAGATCTAGTCCCTAGAACATCGAATTGTTGCGATGATCACTAGAACACCAGCTGTATTACATTTGATTCGATCTGAAATGTTATTTAGAATTGGAGCTCATTTCCTAAGGACTAAGAGGCAAAATTATACTAGTATACACAACCTCACAGAACTGTTTTATACACAGAAGTTATTGCACTGTGCAACAGGATGTGTACACATTCTGTGAAAAGTCCTAGATTTTATCATTTGTATTAATAACTGCAGAAGCTTTCTCCATTATATGTCCCCATTGAAATTATAAAACTATAATTCATAAAGTGGTTATATCAAATATCAAAAGATAGTTTTGAGCTTTTCCTAAGAATGAGTGTTGTAGCCCTTCAGGACAGAAGTATGTTGTGTTTATATGTGTATATGATAACTGACATTTTGTCCTTTATTTCACAGGAGGTATCTAGACATTGCCCATGAGATTGGCTTGTGGGTGATTCTCAGACCAGGCCCTTATATCTGTGCAGAATGGGAGTTTGGAGGCCTACCAGGGTAATGTCTAATATTACGTGGGAGAGGAAGAATATAGTATTTTCCAATACTCCATCATTTCGGGCTGTATTCCAGCTGGAAGGAAATAATAGTGTTACGCAGCATTAAAAGCGCATGTACCAAAAAATGGCTTTAACTTAAGTTTAAGTAATTACTACTGGTACTTAAGCTATGAATGTAAGTTTGCTATCCTCTTCGTCTTTGATACATATTGGCAACTCTAAAGAGAGCGATAGAGAGAAATGGGTTATTCAATATTTAAAAAACTTGCAGCACACTTTTGTACGCAATATGTCCTGCACATGCAATCAGGACTTAAAAACATCACAAATTAAAAAAATTGGATAAAAAGTCTGAATACTTATATGATAAGACATCAATACGATTGCATTAATTAAACGTCTATTGAAACATTAACATTTACTGTCATTTAGCAGACGAACACTATAGGGTAGTGCACTGTTTAGCATACGTTGTGTCCGGCACTTAAACTGTGTCAGTTTCGTACGAGTGTATTCTCTATGTATCTATGTTTTGATTTACTAAAGAAATTCTGTCTTATATTACATTTAGGTGGTTGGCGACTGTGAAGGAACACGTCAGGACCACTCGACCAGTGTTTATGGACCCTGTGGAGGTGTGGTTTGGCAGGTTACTGGCTGAGGTGGTGCCACGTCAGGTAACACATCCTTCCCTCCACCCACTCATAACATACACATCATGATACAGGACATATAAACATGCTGACTCGCTACTGGTCACAGCACATCCTGAATAGTGGGTGGATATGTATTGAGTATGACATAGTGACAGAGCTGGCACAGCGGTAATAATTCTCATAATACTGTAAATGCAGAAATGTTTGCGGTGGTTTTATGTTTGGTATTTGTGGTGAACTCTTCAGCGTGAACGTAAAACCACTGCAAAACTTTTTGCCCACCTATGACTGCAGCGCTTAACTATTGTTTCAAACGCGGATTTGGGTGATTGCTACTGGTCATGGCACATCCTGAAGAGTGGGTGGATATATAATACCATGTAGTGACAGAGCAATAGGGATTGGGACTGAAAACTGGCTGCCTCAACATGACAAATGAAAACGTAATCAAGTACACATGACACTCATATCAGTCAAAGGGGACCTGGGGACGGAAAAATTATAAATTTGTGACTGGAAGCCATCATTATTACACCTGCAGTTAAGATTCCAGCAGTGTGATCATTAGGATGTTGGTGGAACATTATACTGAAAAAGAATTAGGGAATTTGGCCAAACAAGTTACCTGTATCTGATGCACTATGATCCATTGATCCATACTTAATTTTGCCTGAATAAATCATACAAAAGGCATTCATCTTTAAGATTTTAAAGTTTTTTTTGTTAATAACATTAAAAGAAACTCAAGCAATATTAGGGCCCAAAAATCGGATTTTGAAAGTCAATTATATTAAGTCATTTCTATACATGATTAGTTCAAACAACACTATCACAATGTATAGCGAAGTCCATCATACAACGTCATTGTAATGTGAGAACTCACTGAAAATCGTTGCCAAGTTTTTGTAGGCTCACGAAACTTAGGGAATCATTGTATGACACGTTTTCGCTCGGTTTTGAAATGCTCAAAGTATGAAGTTATTACGCAAATGTGCTAAATAGTGTTGGTAAATGTCACTACCATAAAGATTTCAGCATTTTTTTTATTTGCATATTTTGGGCCCTAATATTGCTTTGGTTGCCTTTAATGCTAAAATGAAAAAAATTATTTTCTACCCCACAGTACACCAATGGAGGGCCCATCATAGCTGTGCAGATAGAGAACGAGTATGGGGGGTTCAGCAATGACACAGCTTATATGGAGAGACTGAAGAAGGTGAGACTTAGAGAAGCTGTTTACAGTATCTTTTCTTTCGTTATTGAAGGTACAGTTATTTAGTATGTGTGTATTACCTGAATATTGGTTTCAGCCTTGAAGTTTACAGTTTATAAGTCTGTATTTATACAGCCAAAGTTCAGTCAATGCAAATTTCAATTATATGTGTGCTTCATTTAGACGGTGCAATGGCCTAATGGGTAGAATGTTTGCCTTGCACACCGTAGGTCGTGAGTTCGATCCCCGGCTGGGTCATACTAAAGACTTTAAAAATAGTACATACTGCTTTCTCTGCTTAGCACTCAGCATTTGGGAAAGAGTATGGAAGTTGAACACACACATAACTACCAGCGGGCTAGCCCCCTGGTGTTAAGATACTTTCACAAATTTGTGTGGCCCAAGGGCTGCGAATCGGAGATGGGCGCCGCCATATGCTTGACCAAGTGGTGCCAGAGGACTTTAACTTGTTGCATCATTTTATTGTTTCATTTTATAGATTGTGGAGTCCAGAGGAATTACTGAACTTCTCTTCACATCTGACGGGATCGGGGGTCAGATCAGGGGAGAAATACCTGGAGGTACAATCATCATCATCATACTCTTTATCTCTCTAAAGAAATACCTTACTATAAACAAGAATCGCACAGATGTTACATTGATGTTTCATATTGTTATTAGTGACTCTAACAGACTTACTATGCTGGCCTTAGGCCACACCAATCTAATTTCTTGGTTAACGGAATTTTTGAAAAAATGCTAGATTGGAAAATCAACATGAAAACAGAATCTCAGAGGAAAGTCTGTACTTTGGTGCACACAGTTTTAGGAAGTGAACAGGGTCAGGTGCAAGTTTTCACCCCAACTTTCTGTTTTAATGATGTCCTCGTGCTAAGATTAAAAAAAAAATCTGGTAACCAAGAAATTGAATTGGTGACATGTGGCCTATAATATGGAGAATAAATTTGTTAGGGGAGTTGGTCACCATAGTGTTTGACTGGCCCTTCAAGGGGGAAATACCCTTTCCGCGAACTGATTCTCCTGGCCTATTATTACCCCTTTTGCCAAATGTGTGTGTGTGTATCCAGAGGAATGACTCTGTACATGGATAGGTGTTGTTGATCCAAAGGTCAAGGTCGATTTTGGGCCTTCTGGTTGCTGACCTTGGTGCTGAAGCAGAACTTACAGTTTTTGTATCTTTTTTTTCAGTGTTGAAAACCGTCAATTTCCAGGACAATGCCACAGATAAGTTGCAGAAACTTAAAGAAATACAGGTGGGTATTTATACTTCCAATTATTTAACAATCAGAAGGAAATCATGGAGTAAATTGTTATTACATGTACCTCCATGAAAAAACAAACAAAATTTTATGCAGATCCCCAAAATATTTTCTATTAACTGTTATGAATATCAAAGAGTGACAGGATGTGAGGAAGAAGATGGTATAATTTCCTGGTTGACCCGGGTTAAAATGTAGCATAGGCAGGAAATTGCACAGACAGAATTGGCAAGAAATTCACAATTATGATGAATAGAATAAGAAATTCACACTAAAAATCTTTATTAGTTCATGAAATCTTAAATTCTTGTTCAAAATTTACTCAGTCTGATATCTCACAACGTTTTTGCTCAGTCCCAATCATGTTCTTTTTTTATGGGAATTTCGTATGTCATAACATCTCAATTTTTCAAGAAAATCTCGAAAAATTTCAAAATAAAAGAAAATCTTGTTTCATTTTCATTGAAGCATGAAGACTTTCACTGAGGGTGATATGATTCATTGTGTAACATAGAACCTTTCCACCAAATATCTAGCACATAGGTTTAGAATGTGAATGTCTAGAGACAATAGTCCAAACCCAAATGCCCAGTCCAAATTTAATCTGCTCACTGTTTCATGTTTTCCATCTTTGACACACAGCCTGACCGTCCCATGATGGTGATGGAGTTTTGGACTGGCTGGTTCGATCACTGGAGAGAGGACCACCACATATATAGGCTCGAGAGTAAGTCCAGCATAGGGATTTTCGTTAGAAAATATCAGAGTCATCTTAAACCCTTGTCCTGCTGGACCCCTATATACTGCATTTAAGTTCGCATGGTTTTATTTTGTGCTATGGGGAAGATGGAGTGTTCGCTGTGGTTTTGATTTCGCGGCAGTGCCATAGTCACATACTGCTACAGTATTGGACAAAAATGTTTGTGGTGGTTTTAAGCTTCCGGTGAAACGGTCGCCGCCAAAACCATGAACATAAAACCACTGCATAAAACATTTCTGCATTTATAGTATAGGTGTTGCCTTAAAGTTTATGCGGGTCCTGTATACATACGGGTAGGGGGTATTTTTTCAGCTGAACGCATCACACCGCAGCAAAATGCAGCAAATTCAAAAGTAACTAATGCCACAGCAGGGCAGAAAAACTCAAGGGAAAATGACCTGAAATAAAATAAATTGCGTAAAAATTGCCAACAGGACAAGGGTAAATCTTTGGCTACAATGATATGTTATTAGATTCTTACAAAGTTGAAGAGTTCTAATTGATGCAATCTACACTCCTTTCAATCTACAGGAAAGCAATAATGTAAAAACCTGTAGCTTGTGGTTGATGCAATTATTTCTTTCAACCTTCAAGTTCGTTAACTGGCTTCCAATTTTTCCCCCGAGGAAGATATGTTGTTTGAAGTTGTGGTGTGACTGCATGTAAATGTACTGACAAAGTCTTATCCCATACAGAGTTTGAAAAGACCTTGATAGAAATCCTGGACATGGGCGCGTCTGTGAATTTCTACATGTTCCACGGAGGCACAAACTTTGGTTTCATGAACGGCGCCAACACACAGTACAGGACAGGGGGCAGGACCTTACCTACCATCACAAGTTATGGTAAACACATCACATTCTCCTTTCTATGCTTTTTGTTTTTATAGGGCGTCGTTGTCATTCCTCTGCACTTTAACTTTTTCAAGTTCAACTGACAACACATGAAACATGTTTTCGCATCTCAGACTGGTAGCATAAAGCATTATATTATATTGTTGTGCCGTCTTGTGAAATTGACATTGAAAATTACGTTCTAATCTTTTTAACTTGATGAGTATCCAATGTTGTCATCTTATCCAGCTTAAAAAAAAAAGGGCGTCTAATTTCCTTGTTATTTTAGTATCATGTGTCCAAAAGACGCATGGATGCATGCCTAGCTAAAAGCCTGGTACCCAAGAATATTGCTCTATGAAATTGTGTGTGGAATAGCACATGGTAGAAAAACTTTCCACCACAGATTATCCCATGAAAAGTTATCATTGGGTTATAACTTCTTGTATTTCCAGATTATGATGCACCAATCTCAGAGACTGGGGACTTGACCCCAAAGTATTTCAAAATCAGGGAGATTTTGAAAAGCCACACACCACCAGGTGTGGGTAAGTACTTAGTACATATACTAGACAAGTAAAGATTCAACACATCTTGGCTGTTCAAAAAAATATATAATGTCAGTTCATGATGACTTTGTTAATCTGTTCAAGGACATTACTGTAATTACCTTTGCTAAGAAGGTTATGCAGAGGGTAGTGTTTGTGTGTGTGTGTGTGTGTGTCTGTAGTGGACCAGGATAACTCAAGAATGCCTGGATGGATTGTTTTAGTATTTGGTATGTTGGTAGGTTTTGATGAGACCTAAAAACGATTAGATTTTGGGCCCCCGAGCGGCTTCTTACGGTACTGCAGCGGAACTTCCTGTTTTGATATCTCGTGTTCTGGACATGCTATGGAACTGATTTTTGAGTGGTAGATAGATCTTTGGACAGAGAGTAAGTGGTATGGGTTTGGGCCCCCTAGCGGCTTTTTTGGAACTGCAGGAGGAGGTTTTGCGTCTGACTTTGAAAGGGAATAACTCAAGAAGGGCTTGATGGATGGTAATGATTTTTGGTAAGTAGATAGCTTGAGTGATGATGTACATGATTAGATACTTCTTATGCAAATCAGTATCTAATTTGCATTATTAATGAGGAAAGTTTAAACATCCGCCAAATTTCATTATAGGACTCTGAAACATGTGACATATGTAACTTAGGAAGAGAGAAATATTAATTGACATGAACTATGCAAATGAAGACCTCATTTACATAATAAATGAGGAAATACTATAACAAGATGGCCTTTATGGATGGTCATGATTTTTGGTATGTAGATAGCTTGTGTGATGCTTAGTATGATTGGACGATAATTATGCAAATCAGATCCTAATTTCCAAAATTAATGAGGCAACTTTAAACATCCGCTTTGTTCCATGATATGACTATTCAAATTGTAACCGATGAAGAGAGGAATGTTGATAGATGGAAATATGCAAATGTGGGCCTAATTTGCATACTTACACTACCAACTCGATTTTGGGTGAATCAGCCCTTTTTGGGTTACTAACCCAAAATGGGTGGGTAAGAAACAGTAACATGGGGTACTTCATTGTTCTCTCCTGGGCTGATTATGCAAGTTTTGGGTGAAACCCCATGCGTTTACTTTGCAACAGAACACAATGAAAAAGTACCCATTTTTACCCATGCATTTCATAACACCTCTGGTACAAAGTGTGAAGCAGCAAGGGGAATGCTTGTGTGGCCAACCTCTCCTTGACTATAGCATTATGACTTTCCTCTTGAGAATTTGTAGTTATGGAACTTGGTAGGCTTTTTGCCTAATCTGTGAAAATCGTAGTTCTTGGTATAGTCCTTCTTTTCTCAGAAAAAAACTAGCTAACTCAATCTAGAACAGGGTCCAATACACATCTGTGTCTGGGCACTGTCTGGCCTGCTGTATTTCTTATGAAGACTGTTTCATTGTCTGTATAAAGCATCACTCCAAATTCTATTGTTTGAAATTTACCTGTGAGCTGAATAACAAAGCTTTCTGAGTAGAGCCAACATGCCAAAAGAGTAAATTCCGCCCCCAAATGTTGCCCTAGTTGCAGCAGTACCATTACTAGCATTTAGAGGGTAGCAATTTCTTTCAGTTTCATCAAGAACTTGGGCAGCAAGGAGTCATTTCACACCTATTTGTGAAACCTATTTTCACCCAATCTTACTCTTCTATGACCTAGGTGTGAATTTCGTTTTCACCCAATACATCTACATGGAAACAATGACAAACCAGGTCACCTCTTTTTACCCATTTTGACTCTCTTGGGTTGAGTAAGTAACCCCAAAAGGGCTGATTCACCCAAAATCGAGTTGGTAGTGTTAATGAGTAACTTCTATAATTCCACACTGGCAAATGATGACAATTTCATACATTTAGTACTTTTTTTGTGGCATCGGAAAGTTATGTGAATGTGAACATCGTTGAATCAAATTATGCTAATAAGGGCCTCATTTGCATAATGGATTATAGATATTAGCATAACCTCCTTAGTTGAGCTCATCATTTGTTAAGCTCATACTTTGGACATGTTATATTTTAAGACAATCAACTGGTATGATTTATAATTGATGAGAAACACTCCTAATACGTCAGTCATAAAGGTTAAAATCATTTGGCGAAGGTATGAGGTCGTGGAACTCTAGTTCTTGATTTGTTAACAGTAACTAAATCTTAGGTACTTTAACAGGTACTAAAATTTCATCATCACAAATATTTGATCGCTAACATTTGAGACAGTGATGTTTGTTCCCACCGTTAAAATCAAATGCTGTGAACTACTCCCAACCGCTGAAATTACCAACCGCAATATTAAATAGATTTACAGTATATTTCTGTTCTTTCTTACTACAACCAAAATGTGCCTATCTTGTACATCACACTTATAATAGACACTCCTCTTCCCTAATTATTGTATACAATGATTGATATATGACAATATAACTCATGAAGGAGATATCAAAAGTTTGTGGTTGTGTTTTTCAGTGCCTGAGAGGTTACCAGAACCTCCAACCACAGTGGGGAAGTTTGACTATGGTAAGTCCCCATACCAATGACATCAGCCTGTCTGCACCTGACAGATTAGTGCTCCTAATTGAATTGACTATTTCAACCAATCACCTGGAGTTTGATAAATCTGTGCGTATTATGAAAGGCGCTCTCTCATTAGCTGACCGAATTAGTCTACCTGGCCACACTACAAACCAAATATTCTATGAGGCAAAGGCGTGACATCTGCAAAAAACATAAGATAAAATAAAATATTTGAGCAGCATACTTGTATATGTTTTACACAATGTAAATAATTTTCTGACTGTGTACAATTATTGTTTAATGTTATTGTTACACACTGTACCCATTTACTGCACACGATTCGGGGCGGCGCAAGTATTTCCCTGCACACGGAAGTTCGAGTTTTTTGTTTGAAAAAAAACAACAACAAAAAACATACCTAACAAGACACAAGTAGATGCTGATGGAATTTCAGATATGACATGCATTACATCATTTTACCTTTGCAGGAAGAACAACTGTGACCAAGGCATTATCTCTGGATAAAGTTCTTCCACTCTTGGATCAGGTAAACACACTAAATCTCAGATTGTATGCAATGTGATGGAGAATACATCAGATTCTATATCTTCCCCGCACCAGACAGTGCATAAGGCGGCGCCCAATGCCATTTCGGCAGCCCTGGGCCACACAACTTTGTGCAAGTCACTACCGCAAGGGGCTAGTCCACTGGTAGTGGTGTGTGTATACTCTTTCCCAAATGCTGCGTGCTAAGCAGAGAAAGCAGTATGTACCATTTTTAGAGTCTTTGGTATAAGTCCTGGCCGGGGATCAAACTCATGACCTACTGTATGCAAGGCGAACACTCTATCCACTCGACCATAGCAACTGTTGTATATTTATTTCATATTCCTATCCTTTGTCTTTTTGCAACTCAACATAATGACAATGACTGATTTGGTTCTTTGTTTCAGTCCATCTTATCCCGCCAAAGGACGGCCCACGGTCTTGGTTATGGATATATGGTGTACACTGCAACAGTAAACCATAAGCCAGAGAGGCTGACGGTGAAAGGTGTCATCAGAGATCGAGCACTGGTAATATTTGATTCCATTGTGACATGATGCAACATATATAGAATACATCACGGGGTATTCCAAACGGCCGTCGGGCGATCCGACCCACGGGAGGGCTGGGACTGAGGGTGATGTGGAATACAACGTGTTGTATTTTATTTATGTCATACCCACCCGAGAAAACACACATTTCAATGCAAAATGTGCCAGAAGTTGGTGTCCTCAAACAGAAATTGTAACAGTCGCACATTCCAATGACTGAATCCAGTATTCGAATTTTCGACAGCGGGGCAATACATTCTAAATGTTCTATGGAAACCTGTGTGATAACCCAAAGTTATCACCCGGTCCGAAACACCCGTATTGAACGTTTTCATGGCCCAGGTATGACATAAAGTACAATAGCACATACCACCATGCATACGATAGAACTTTCACCCAACTCAACACATGTACAGTACAACCAGAACTGTCGCCAGCTTTAAATTTGTGTCCGTCCCACTCATTCTTTGGAAACCCATGTTGTTGATTTATGTTCTTGAATCTGTCATTTTAAGTCTGCGAAAATCGAAAAATTATATATCATGAAGTTCACATTTTTGGATGGATGAGGTGAAATTTTTGTCCATCCCAACATGCAAATTTCTGTCCCAGGATTGAGTGATACTTGCCAGTTGATAACATGGCATATGACAGTAGTACAATACTATTATCATTTCTATCTTGTGTCATGGTTTATCTCAAAATCTACATCTTAGACATATCAGCTAGATGATATACTGTAATTCTTGATTTGTTAACAGTAACTTAATTTTAGCTACTTTAACGACCACCGCTCTGTAATGAACGACAAGAAGTTCTGGAGAGCAAAGTTCACTTGCTACACCTCGTAAGAGGAGGACGGATGATGATGATGATGAGTCAACTGCTAAAATTTCATAGTCGCAAACATTTGATCACTATGTAACATTTGAGACGGTGATGTTTGTTCTCACCATTTGAATTGAATGCTGTGAACTACTCCCCCTTCCCCCAACCGCTAAAAATACCAACTGCAATGTTAAATGGATTTACAGTACTGGAAGTATCTCTAAACATGCATAAGGGTTACGCTGAGTATTATGCACTTTCTTCAATGGCTTTCTTCAATGGCTGCTACATGTATGCCTAAATGATGGATGCTATGTTTTACAGGTGATGATCAATGACATCTTTGTTGGTGAGATGGATGAAGACACTGAAGACATCAAGATTGATCCTGAACATGTTTTGATCAAGGTGTGATGAAATCTGTGTTATGTGTTACAAAACATCTGTATGTGGTTTTCTGTGGCAGGTTTTGCCTGTCCTTGGTGCTAGTAAGACTGCTGTTCTTCTATTTTCATCTTTGGAGGCAAAGAATGATGTGCATGATATTACATGTGTTAGTGAATCTCCTTAGTGTCTTAATGTATTTTCATATTTTTAATCCATGAGTAATTTTATTATATTTTCATTTTCTTAGATTGTTAAAAGAAGAGTTGGTAATAGAACTTGATATATATAATCTTGGAATTTACACTGAGGGACTTTGGTCCAAACCACTTTACCTTGTTTAGCAATGGATACCATTATGTGCCATCGGCCGTAGCAGGAGAGAAATCAATTAATCAATTCATGCACTAAATAGTATCTGTGACAGAATTAGTCTTCTAAATTGATAAGCATATATGTTTTGTCACTCTGTAAACTCTAGGGAGATCCTCCGTACACCCTGAAGATTCTTGTGGAAAATCAGGGAAGAGTCAACTATGGCAGTGGTATCAAGAATCAGATAAAAGGTGCAAACTTTTACAATGTACAATGTAAATGTGTGATTATTTTTTTTAACTACCATAGATTTCCTATAAAGTTGCATGCGGCAGTTTGGCCAATACATGTACAAGGCCTATGAATGAGGCTAAACCTAACCTAACCAACAGTTGGATAGTTAACGGGGGTGCCCTAACATCGCAGGCGCCCAAACATCGCACAGATTTTTACTGATATTATTATGCATAAGTACGCTGTGTTTGTGACTCCTGACTATACTGATAAGGAAGGTACTGTAAATAAACCAAGTCCTTGAACATAGCTGTCATTTGCATTCAAAATATACATTTACATATTCAATTCTTGTTTATTGAAAAATAGTATTTTGACAATAATGATGGTAGGCTATTGGTTACTAAAGCGCTGAATAGAGGATCACTGTGTAGAGACAGGATCACTGTGTAGCGCCACTAAATATATGTCCTGCACCAAGCAGACACACAACTATCATACACATAAGAAATATCACTTCATAAAGCAAAACAAAATTGCGTCTTTAATTGCTTGTTGAGTAGAAAACCGGTTTGTCTTTGTTTCCAGGGATCATAGGTGATGTGTACATCAACTTGGAGGAAAAAGTACCCCAGTTTAAAGTCTACACACTGGACATGTCAGAAGATTTCCTGAACAAGTGAGTAGTGAGATCCAGTACATTAGTGGGTGGACTGTATAAGATTTCAGAATCTTGTTCACACCTGACACATACATTGTACTTTATTGTATGTCTTACCTGGGCTGTGATAACGTTCAATACGGGTATTCTGGACCCTTCGATATTCAATGGTATATCTCCTGCCTGTATCACACGGGCTTCCGTCAAATAATTTGATTGCAACTTTGTATGCACCTTGTGCACCGCTGTTGAAAACCTGAATACCGTATATGCGGAAGTTGGAATTGACCTTTTCACTGTGAATTTTTTGTTCAAGGACACCAAATTTTCTCAACTTCTGGCACATTTTGCATTGAACTATATTTTTGGGGGGTACATGACATAAAAGGAATACAACATGGTGTATTCCGCATCGCCCTTGGTCCCAGCCCTCCCGCGGGTCGAATAGCCCTCCAGTCTCTGGTAAATCCTACCTACAGTCGGTTCCTCTGGTGATACGGAACACAGTGATGTATTCTCTGTATACCATTTCTACACAGAGTTGGAAACATCACCCAACTATCCACACCATTTACCGTTCTCTCCCACGGGTGTCACACAGACTTAGACAGAGAAGGGTCCAGTTTGCTGGTCACTGCCTTCGGGCAAGTGAGGAGATTATCTCCTCACTCATTGTCTGGAGGCCCTGGGCAAAAAAACGCTCCAGGAAGCTGACCTTCCCGAGGGCTCTATCCAGAGACACCGGAATTCATATGGAGGACCTGAGTGCGGCTATGGCAGATAGGCTGGAGTGATCGGCAGTAGTGCATGGACTTGCCACCCCCCCGGGTCGACCGATGATGATGATACAATTTCTGCTGAAACTTCTAATACAGTAGAAAATATACATGCAATTTTTCAAAGTAAGAAATACATTCTAATGATAAGCATACATTGCTGCTTTAGGTTAACAGAACACAGTGAGTGGACGTCAGGTACAGAACTGGATCAGGTGAAGACACCTGCGTTCTACAGGGCAACCTTTACTGTGGAGGGCAGGCCTAAGGACACCTTTGTACATATGATAAAGGTAACTCATCACATGCACATGTCAACGGTGATCCAAAAGGATAATGTAATTGTATAGTTCCTAACAGTAACATATTATTTGGAAAGGTACATCTGCTTATTGTGTACACTTTAAATTAGAAAGAACTTTGGGTCCCTGCTTGGTATTTCTTACCATAAAACATAAGACATACTAGACAGTAATTTGTGCTTTATGATAATTTTGTACTTCAATACCTTGCATTACCTATAAATGGTAAGGATTTCTTGTTAATATTTCAAAACATGTTGATATTCCAACGGCTACTGTAGATATTGCTGACAAGTGTCAGGGCTATGATATCTATGTGCATGAATGTAACATTGACAGATGAATTGTAAAACTCCAAAGGATATTATTTTTCATCTATTTTTCTGATTTAACCAAGTTTTCCAACATCTTCGATTCTTATTCAGGGAAAGTGGGAGAAGGGTGTAGTTATTGTTAACCACAACAACCTTGGAAGATACTGGAATATTGGGCCCCAAGAAACCTTGTACCTACCTGCACCTTTCCTTAAAGAAGGAGAAAATGAGGCAAGTTTAAGTAAGGCATTTATATAAGAACAAAATGGTTACTTATTTTGTTGCTTTATTGCTGTAGCCATCGCTAAAATTTCATTCTTACTTTTGTTGGCAGACGATTCCGATATCCAACATGTGTGTCTAGATCTGTAAGACCCTGTAAGGTTGCTAAAACCATCCATTATGATAAAAATAAAGATAACTCAAACGCTTTATTGTACAAATCATCTTCTTTTTTTTTTCTTAATATGTGCAACTGCATACTGTAATTCTTGTTTCTTTCACTGTTACTATATGTTCACTGTTTTCACGGTCACCTCTGTACTGTGAACTTATCATCACGAAGAAACCTGTTGTTATTATTCATGATTCCTTCACATATCCGCTCTGTAAATCGCTTGCCGCCATCGTGAAGTTAAAGTTCAGTGAAAATGTCCATTTTCCTTACATTGTGAAATTTTGCTATGGTGAAGATAAATTGAATTACAGTATCTAAGAGTGTTTTTCTCTTGCAGATAATTGTGTTTGAGGAGAGGACGGCAGCTCCGGAAGTGTTGTTCTGTGACAAGCACAGTTTGGGAGAAATTGTATACTTCAGAGAGTGATAGACGACCTGCAGTGAACTCCTGACGAATCACAACTGGACTCATCACTTTTTTTAGTGATTCTCATTCTTTTGATGTTTTAAGACATTCCAATGGCTATAGAAGATTGAGACTATTGTGAATTTTGCTCCTCCTAAGGAGGAAGTGTTGATGTTTGATCAAGAAGGTTATTATATATAGATATAAAAACCCCTTGCTGATTGTTTTGATTCAATGACTGACTGAGTTACCCACCATGATAGGCTATTGCCTACTACAAATTGCAGATCATTCTCATTGGTTCTGTGGTTCATTATTTATATGAACAAATTAAAGTTTTTTTTTGTTTTATTAGCATTGCAAAAAAAGGGAAAGACATGGTCTTTTGTTTTTTTAGAATGCTGGAATTCCCATCGACTCTTGTTAGAAAGAACCCTCCTATGTTGCATTGCATAGTACAATTGTTAATGTAATTATATAACAAGGACAAGTTTAGTTCCTTTGGGTGGGGGGGCATGCAAATTTTGGTATATGACGAAAGAGAAGACTGAATCAAAGTAAGTTCTTCCTATATTTTTTTTTACCTCTTAAAAAAGATGACTTCTCACAACCAGAATGGACGTCAGGCTGAAGAATTCTTGTTTCCAAATGATGCTGCTGTTTTTGTTGTTGTTGTTGTTGTTGGTATTGTATGTACACTTATATCATATCAAACCTTCAGCAGTCTAAAAGTGCCTCCAACCCTCCGAATTGGTATTGTAAACTCATATCATACAGATTCCTTAACTGCCAAATCATAAGTTCATTAAAAAAGCAAACATGTATATATAGAACTGTGTTTACATGTGTCATAGCTTAAGTATCCATCTGACATTGACGTATTTATCTCCCTATCCAAGAACCTGTTACTATTTTGGACGGTTATTGGATATTAGGGCCACTAATGCTAAATGTCAATGGATTGTTAATATAGCAAGGAAGTTTAAAAATAGCTACATGTATGGTGGAAGGGCAAAGACTCATTTAGAATCTGAGGTGGGTACACATTTCCTTTCCTTTCAATTTTGGGTCATTTTTTCATACTGTACAAACTTGAGTAATTTGGGGACCTTAAGGGAGAGGGGATTGTTTCTTAGAAGAAGAAAAAAATATCCTTTCATATGTCCTTAATCTTTGTTTCTTACTTTCTTTGTGTTGCTAAGTTGGTACATGTGTACTTAGGAAGTAAGGAAAAACCTAATAGCAGTACACTGAGGTAGCCATTTGGCATCCAATTTCCTATTGGTTACAGAGTTAGGCAGCAGGTACATAATGCCAGAAATTATGGTTAGTATGTTTTTTTTCCTGCCAGTTTATTTCAGAGATAATGAGCAAATCAAAAATAGTTATACACAAGATACCATTAACCTTTCCTTAGATCTGTCATTTTAGGTCTTTCATCTTGTTTGTTATCGTCATTGCTGTTGTTTTGATGGCATTGCAATGAAATTCAAAATGATGTGGTGTTTATGCCACTAAGTTTGTCTGCTAGCAACAACAATCTTTGTGCAATAATGATGGTTGTTTTTGACAGGAAACTGAGATTTCTGTCATTGTAGTTTGGTTCATAAGACCAAGTTGTATTATGCTTCTTATGGGTTTACACGTTCATTACAGCAATAAAAATGATGGTGGTTAAATGATGATGATATTATGTGACTCCTTGACTTGGTCCAATAGCTAAGCACACTTAAGTCAAGGAATTTTTAGTGTGCTATCAACCAGATTTAAACCTCCGTGTACCCTTATGTTAGGCCATGTTGATTTGATTATATGGATGACATCCCCTGGAGACCCCAAAATGGATGCGAGCATGCGAATAAAAAAAAGTTTGGCCAAAAAAACATTTTCATTATGAAATCTATGTCGTCAGGAAGGATGAACATGAATTGACACACAGAGTATGGTATTCTAAAATATAGATTCTTCATTTTTGTTCTTTCAAAACTTTTTCTTTGACTTTGGAATTGACTTTGGCATTTTGCGAGATTAGTATCCTTTTCTGAAACATTTTTTTTTTAATCTAAAGCGTCTATTTTATCATTTTGCAGCTCCTTTTTTATATGATTTACAGTATGCAGACGAAAATTGATGTGTGCGCAGAGGTCATCCATACAATCAAATTAACATGGCCTTTTAATACAAATATATTTTCAAAAATGTAAAACTGAGATAAAAGTAGTGGTTGGAATGGCTTCATGTGTACAAAAAAAGTGAAAAGTACCCTTTTGCATATGTAAATACAATGTATATCTAAAGTTTATTTTATACTCTAAAATATGTGCTACAATGATAAAGGGGAATCATGAAAACCACATGATATATGCCAGCTATTCATGGTTGGCTATTCTGGCTGCCTTTATTGTACGAACAAAGTAGGTGAAACTGTTATTCAGTTCAGATCTGCTTGGCGGTCTCCTGTGCGCCGCACCAACCTAACGTGTCCACCTGACGAGACGAGATGTCTTGGAAACACTATACTACTTTTACCATCTTTCATCCGGGACATTTCGAATGCCACTCCCATGACGTCAGTGCGTCATCCGGGCACCTTTGAACTCAGTGATTGACAGTTGCCAGGGGCAACGAAGCTGTCGCGTCATTCGTCCGATTCCCCTCCGAACTGAATTCGAAATAAAGAACGTATTTTTTTCCGCCATTTTGTCTGCAGTTGCAGCCGATCGAAAAAATTATTTCTGGAGCGAAATCGGATGTGCGAGCGGCGTATCGAGGAGCCGGAATTCGTCGTGGGTTAATTGTTTGATATCATCCCGTTCTCTGATGTGGATTTTGAGATGAATTTGTCGGGAATCTGGACAAAGCAAGGCTGAATTGGAAGGAAATTTGTTTCGCGCGCCATTTTTATTGGCCCGTTCAGGGACAACGATTTGAACAGACGATCAACGAGAGGATTGTGGATCCCGGAAGTCCTGACCCGCCAAACTTGGATTTTGCGTTCCAGATCGGGATACACTGGCCCTAATACACCTTGGTAAGTGATTATTTTTTAAGAAAAACTTGTTAAAATTGTGCGAGGTCACCGAGTGGGGGTGCATGTTGCAACAGACGCAACGCAACACTGGCACGGCATCACCCGGCGAAGGCTTCCGTGGCCTTGTTGCACTTCCCGGTTCCGACCGGCTTTCTCGTTCATCTTGCCGTATTGTTGCTAGTATAGAGCATACAGTAGAAAAATAATACAATCATTAAGCATATATGAGCGTCGTTTCTTGTCCTTGAAAACCATAGCGGCGGAATTTCTGGGGTGACTTCAAAGAATGTGGCTCTAGACGGGGAATAAACAGTGGCGTAGTCTGGCTAGCGTGGGGAGGGCGAGGATGTATCTGCACAAGAAAAGTCACTCAGAACAACCGTTTTTGGCTCTAATTTTAGACGTATTTGTGGACCTTGCAGTTTTGTAAATAAGTCTTGGATATCCAAGTGATGTAGTGGCGGCTGCATGAGCAACATAGCGCCCTATTTTTGTGGTATGACGGGCATTTCAGACGGGATGGAAGCGGCACGGAAGTGACTGTTCCTCCGCCTTTTCGGTGCTCTTGAAGCCGGTCCAAAAAATCACCAATCGTCCTTCTAACCACCCCCAAAATATCCACAAGACTACGTCTAGCTTTTCTAAAGACAACCCTGCGTCGAATTTCTCTCATGCTAGGCTGATGTGCTTAGTTTTGAAGCCAAGATGTGTTCATTGTGGAGTGGCCACGTCGGAGTGTTTGGGTGATCAGCTGTTCTCTGCATGTCAATTCAAAATTGCAGCCATTCTTGCGGAGCGTCTAGTTTCCCGGGGAAAGCACGGCCAGACAGGACCGCCCTGATCCAACCAAACTAACCTGGATAAAGCTAGACTGTTTTAAAGAACATTTCTGAAAGGTGTTTGTTTTGCTAATTAAAAGATCAGACCCGATTTTGTCTCGTTTTCTTTGTTTTGATATGACGGCCTCGCATTGGAAATTGTATTCAAAATGGCCGCCTTTCCCAGACGCGCAGAAAATTCGTGTTTTCAGTTAGAAATTTTCAAAATTTTCGTGGACCAAGGCTGGTTTTTGTACCGTATTTGTCCTCCTTGATCGAATTAAAAATCGTGGATGGTAATTTTAGGGTAAATGTCGCTAGTTGAGTGTTGTGATCCTTGCAAAAATGGAACGATCTGTCCCTGAATATTTCGCTACATGTAGCCGTCAGCTGTTCCAATTAGTATGCAGTACTCCCGCGGGGACCTTAAGTCGCGTGCGAGGGGTTCCCCTCAACAGAAGGGTTAGTTTAGGCAGACTTAATAGCTTCACAGTTTAAATTTTTGAGGGAATTTCATCAGTTTCTTTGCAAAAAAATACACATGAAGGCTTTCACATGATTCCCCAGCTTGCTTGCTGGCTTGAAATTATGTCAAAGTGAAAATTTCAAAGAACCGGTATTGACAGCCCGGCTTACATTGTATTTCATGGTCTTTTCTTGTATATCCTGTTGGCATGTTTGGATTGAAACAGTTGTGGTGGATCTGTCAGAAACAATTTAGGGACAAGCCCGGCAACACCGCCCTCCTATTGGTTTAACTATAATCTTGGCCGCTCTGAATTAGTAGGATGCCAATGCGTGGAGGGATTCTAGTTGTGTTTCTCACGGACGCGTGTCGCAGTCCTGTACCATGTTGGTAGCGGAGGATCGCACGTGGATGTACGGTCACCCCCGCGGTAGGTACAGTCTTTGTCAGAGGTGACGAAAACGTGAGCTTTTGATCTGACCTGTTGCTTGAATGACAGAGCTGTATATTTTGCCCCGCAATTACTGTGCACCGGGGGAAACGTGAGACATCACGTGCTGGCTGTGATGTCTGTCCATGTCGCATACAAGCTGTTCCGATATGTTATGATAGGATGGCCTGATGCAACGGATATCATGCCAGTCATGATTGGCATAATATCACTTGTAGTTTCGCAGCAGTTGCCCCCGAGAAGTCATTCTGCCAAGTCCCAAAATAGCAGTGAGAGCGATGGTGGTGGGCATACCTTTTATCTATTTGCATCCTTGTATCGAGGCAGAAGTTATATAACTATCTGCTGCAGAGTATCTAAAGATCAGCATGTATGTAGAATCAAAAATCTCAGTTCAACTTCTATTCTAACTTCTGATCTTGTTTTAACCTATGATCAGTGACATTTCCTCCCCATTGTATATATATATTATTTGTAAGATTCTATTCTGTAAGCTTCAAAGGTTAATGTAGTGATCATAAGTCTTTCATTTATGACAATCGCATTTTATCAATCTATTCTTCTTCCCTGAAATATACAAGCCAGTGTTATTATTTGGTTTCAAACGTGACTCCAACTGTTGAACATCAAGCAGCGACTTCACAACGGTTCCTTATCAGATATAGACTGAGATTTCAAACCGTACATTACAGAACTGTACAAAGGTCATCTTTGTTGTGAGTCAACTCGCACAAGTTACAGTGCACACACATACTGTACACGTAGTTAGTGAAAGTCAGCCTATTGAGAGGTGAAGTGAGTTAGGCTAGTAGTTACCCACGAGGACTATTTGTACAACAGTCGCTCCTACCAGCTTTCACCGGTCCTGCTCATGGTTACGTTCTTACCACACTTGAACGTGACCCTGTCTGAGTTCCGACATGCAGTCGTGTACATGTGTATGAATTGCCAGATAAAGAGGGATTTAATGTCAGTCATTTACGCAAGTTGGAGACTTGATCTGCAAACTTGGCTCTTGAGTATAATATAACTCACTGGGTTTTCTCAGTCAATGATTTCAGTGGTTGTGATGGTTCATGTGTTTGTATGTGCGTCATGCAAGTCAAAATTTCAGGATTTCAAAACACCTTCAGCTGTGAAAAGGGAATGTTTTCTATAATGAGAAAGTATGGCAAGGAAAAATCATGGATGGGAAACTTACTGTTTGTTTACATCAGAGATAATTGATCATTTCGAGAAGGCAGACCGTGGTAATGCAATGTCAAAAACGACAGTCGGGCAACATGCAAACACATATCTTTCAGACTTGAATTTGTTTGTAGATTAGAGGGCCATTGTTTTAGGTAGCCTTTGTCGCAGATTGGGTTGGAAGCATTAAGCTTGTATGCTATGTAAAGTTTATGCCAAAGTACTGTTAGATCTATATTATTAGGTGATGATTGCAGATAAAAATGTCAACATATATGCCAAAGGGATGTCTGAATCTCTTCACTCTAGCTCATTCCTTTACCAGTTTATATAGACTTGTTGAGATAAAATATTGATAATGTTGTCTTTTGCCAAAAGAAATCTCACTGGATAAAGCCATTGCATATGATTATGATGTTCATTTGCATTATTGGGACAAGTTAATGTCAATAGTTGCAGCTAGATAATGTTGTCTTTTGCAAAATAAAGTCCTACTGGATAAAGCCACTGCATATGATGCTCATTTGCATTATTGGGACAAGTTAATGTCAATAGTTTACTCTATTGTAGCCCGTTACATGTGACGTGATGGAAGTGGCAGCTACATTGTAATGAGTCAATGAACTGAAGTTACCCATAGTGGACATGCATAGTTTTATTGACTTGTTTATGTGATCTTTAAGAGCTCATAAACAAATGACCCCATGTAACCCCTGGGTCTTGATGTGTTGCATCATCCATTTGATGATGACACGGTTGGGCAGCTATTCTTGTGCATGATAAGAATTAGCATATACCAACATCTACATCTTCATTTGAATATGTGAACAGGTTCTTTACTGTAAGTTATATTCCATTAGTTGTTAAGATTGGCCTGTGTTTTGCAGTTGTTCCAGTCTGAATAGATTTAATGCTAATAGCATTTTTTTAAATCCGGACTAAACCAGTCTATCTGTAGGGCTTGTTCATTCTTACGTCTTAACGTCAATCGGTCAATGGCATTTTCCATGCAAAAAAAAGCTTTTTTTTGGAACAATATAGCTATCTCTGTGCACAGGAGCAGAGATGATATTAGCCAAGTTTATGAGATATTTCTGTTTATTAGAAGAGAAAAGCTGTTTTTATATGAATCATTATGATGCCCCACCAAGAGGAAAATTCATCAGTCAGGCAGCCTCTGCATATTGTCTGTTTTGTTGTTTACTTGTTGTTGCTAAGGCAACTGAGTGGCAGAGGCAGCTGGTTTAGAAAGGTGATGAAAATCTCAAGGTGAACGCTAACAATTTTCAAGGTGACACTGACTGAAAAACAGAATTCCTGCTTAGATAGACAACATATACAATTTGCAAGTTCAAGAAAGTCAGCTGTTGTGTGTTTCCTGTTGCAACTGTTTGGCAGGCAACTTGTTTGTGACAAATGCATGATTATTAATATGAATTTCAAAGCATGCAGGTACAAAAACAGATATTCACCGCCCTCTAATCTAATCTAAAGAGATTTCCAAAGCAACGTCCAGTAAAATGCACTCCTGTATATGTAAACTGCATACCTAAGGGGGAGCTGCACTAGAGATCTCTCAAATGCACTGTTTATCAAATTGTAGGACATATGTAACCCAGCGGAAAAATGTTAATGGACGTTATAATCAGTTCAGGAGGACCCTGTCCTCACGCGGATAGGTGATTTTCGTGCAGGTACCCAGGGGTTGTCGGTAGTTTTGATGTGAAGTGAAGTATGCAGCTGTATGGCCGTTAAACACCTGCTGCCAGCACAAGTGGCTGGAAACCACCATGTTTAAAGAAGTGGTCTGATTAAGAAGAATGTATACAAACCATCTCTCTTCGCTATACTACAACTAAGCGCACCCCCCCCCATCATTTATGGTTATCATACGCAGGACAGTCGCGGAGGTAGTACATAAATATACAATTATGTCTGAGCCCGGCTATTTATAGCAAAGTTAATGTACTTGACCTGGTTACAGGCTGCGTACTTGCGGCAGGTTATTGGTGGATTATTGTGTTGTCGCTGCCGTAAATCTGTCTGGGCCGCCGAACGCACGTCTGGCTGCCTGGTCGATGGGTTTAGCTGCAGGGGGGTACTGTACTGCGCACCACTTAGTGGCGTTCCTAACATTTAGTCATTATTAGTATTGTGTCTATCAGTATCACTGCAGTTTGGTTTAGATAGTCTACATACATGTACACATTGCTGCTTACCTAAACTCTGGACCTAAACTGGACTGGACCTAAGGTTTAGGTTCAAGTAAAAAAAAAAGTTAATAAAAAAAAATCAAGAAATTTGCACTGGAAAAATAATCAAAACATTGCTGTTTTTATGTTTATAACTGAACATTTGTGTTAACTGCTGATTATATAATTTTGCATGTATAGTTTTCAAATTGCATGTTAAGTTTATGCAATTTTACGTGTGATATACATATGCCATGGGTTCAGGTAAAGACTTAAGTCTGGACCTGAACCTCTGGACCTAAATCCGGACCTAAATTTGAACACAGGATTAGGTATACAGCACTACATGTATATCACATGTAAGATTGACACAGGTCAAACTTCAAGTGTGATTATATATCATATGCAGGTAAAGGCTTAAGACTAATAGCCGTGGTGTTGTCGATTGACCGTCAATAACTTGGACATAAACGTCAAGTGTTGTGAGAAGTGCAAACAAGTTGTGAAAAGGAACAAGATGTTGGCAGCACTTTAGATGGTGGCATGTTGTAAATTGTAGCGTAGGATATGTGGATGGTAGATTGACAGGAATAAGACATATTTCGGCAAACGCTTGGAAACATATGCATATGGTGACTCATGTATGTAATGTTACCTTAGGTAGCCTCTGCCATTCAGAAAATAGCTACATTTGAAAATTTGATTGCGCTAAAGATAACATGGATCAGAAAATTGCTGCTTCCTTTGACAAGTTTTGTTTTGTGGGATTTGACGTGCATCGCCAGGATTTGATTGGTGTAGTTTGTTAACCCCTAGGCTTCCTGTGGTCATAGCGTGCCCGCTCAATTGACTTACTAACTCTCTTATCCACTTTGAGTCACTCCTACCTGACCCTGGTTCACAAAGCCACTGCTATCAGTCTGCCCTCACCACACTGGATTGAAAGGGCTTCACAGGGGATAGGGTTTACTTAGAACAGGCCCGCACGTGCACACAGCGTGGTGGTGGGCCACAAATATACACGTTATACAGCGTTGCCCATATAACATGTCAGATTGACTTCCATTACCAAGGATTAGTGTGCCTACCTGGAGTAACTAGACGGCTATAGACACATATTCTCATACACATGCAGTCACAAAATCGATCAAGTGTAAGTTGTAGATATTGTGGCTATTGTATTGTCAAGCTTTGATGATACTGTGTACAAGTTTCATTCCTTCGCTCTTTGCTAAATCGTTAAATGCTTCTTTGGCAACATCCATAGCTATGGATACCATATGTCTTTATTCATAGACTTTGTCATCAATTCTAAGACCAAGGAAGGAAGGGGGATCTTTGCTACGAACAATTTACATATGATATAAGGACTGGAAGACAGCCAGTTCCTCGTGTTTGTTGCGAAACCGAAAGTTCTTTTGCCAACTTGGAATAGCGGTACCTTCATGGCTGAGCGGTCCTTCTGAATGTCAAAGCTGACAAGGGGGTGTTCTTGTCAGCAGTAAAAGAGAGTGTACACACTGTTCTGGGTCAGGACAACCTGATCCTCGGTGGTGGAAGGGTTAACTTGCTGGGGGAAACCCCTCCGTCTTCCCCAGGGGTGTACAAGGTGGAGGTTTATTTGGAAGGGTTATCAAAAGGTCTTCACACGTCCGTGAACCAATTTGGGAGGCACTTCTTTTCTTCATGCTGGGATTTAAAAGAAGAAGAAGATATTTATTGACACAACAAAAGCACAGCGACTTTCGTAAGGTCTACTACATACATACATACAAAGGAATAAGTGCATAAAATGTGTCGCTATTGGATTTTGAGGATGTTTGCCTGAGAAGTATGTGTACCTAGGCTTCAGAACAGGTATTACATAAAGGAACTGATTTTACAATTGAGAAATTCTAACATTGTCTTCATGAAATACAAAGATTTAAGCCGAATGGACTGAATCAAGTTGATGCAGAAGTAGTAGAAAGAAAGCATAGGGACATTTGGTTGTGAGGTGTTTTACATCGTAGAAACATCCTCTTCCTATTTCTGAAGTGAACGGATTGATCAAACTAATTTCCTAAGGTACTCAAGGCTCAAAATTCATTTTTGGCAATAGGTGCACCCAACCCCAAAAATTAAGGTGTACAGAAAGAATTTTGGGTGCACCACATAGAATTAAGTTGAATGTCAGCAAAACATAATTACAGAATGTAATGCTCTTAAGAACTTCAATCTGTAATTCTACAGCTAACCTTAAAATTTAAAACGAGTCATGCATCATATAAAGTATAACAACAGGTTATATTGCCATTTCTGATACTCACATTTCTAGAATATTCTGTATACTTATGTACAATGGTGCTTTTACCCTATAGCCTACAAAAATAGTAGGTGCACTGGTGCACCCACAGTCAAAAATTAGGTGCACATCTCCAATTTTGTGTGCACACAGGTGCACATGCACTCACTATTTCGAGCCCTGGTACTTGAACTTGAATGGGAAACTACCTTTTGGCAAGATTAT
The DNA here is from genome assembly GCF_035083965.1 of Branchiostoma lanceolatum. NCBI lineage: Eukaryota > Metazoa > Chordata > Leptocardii > Amphioxiformes > Branchiostomatidae > Branchiostoma > Branchiostoma lanceolatum. The sequence continues at coordinate 8,636,766 of NC_089725.1, forward strand.
GTTATATCCATGTTGACGTCCCCACATTTGCCATTACAGCAATAGGGCTTGAATATCACCTGCATATACATGTACATTGCAGTACAATGTATGTCATGTACTTGTCTAGGAAGCCATTTGTCTTATTCCATCGTGGAAGCATTATATTGTCCCTGACAACTCACATGGGCTTAATGTGGCACCCTGCACATGTCAAGAAACAGTGGGGGTCCGTTGGAAACATGTTTATAGACATTTTGATGTCATGTGATCAGGTCCAGTTTTGCCTAATTTTCAGGTTATTTTGAAATTGTACAGTACATATTGTTGTTCTTTGTACTGCTATTATATAGTCCAGTTAGTCGGAGAATGACAATGATGCACAAATGGAATGGAAGACGAGTTATCTTACACAAGGGAGGTCATCCCAGTCCATGGCCGAGGGAGAGACTCTTCTTCACTAGACCTGCCAGAGTTATGGGGAGTGAGTCCGCAGCATGGAAGAGCCACTGTCTGGCCCGAATATATAAGGCAGGGCACTTTGCTGTGGCTGCCAGAAATTATGGGAACAAAAAAGAGACCCTTGTCGCCAAGCTGTCTACATATCCCAGACAGATCTTGTTGTACCTTCCACTAAATATTGCAAGCTGCAGTTTTGAAGGAGGAAACCTGTGTCTCATTATGAGACGTTTAGACGGGATTTCATGTGTGAATGCTTCAGTGAGTTTGCCATGTTCGGACAGATTCAGGTGCAGACGCCCGCCTGTTGGCAGTAATTTATCGCCCCTCTCGATCACCAGTCGGGCAATATGTCGGGCTAATTTTTGCCCAAACACAATACCAGAGGTCAAAAGATAACCTTCCTTCGGTCACTGCAATGTACCAGGAGTCCATGATTATGTATGACTATTGCAGGGTGTGGCTATATTAAAATTCACAGACATATTGCCCATATTTGGGGAGCTTGTATGTGAGGGATGTCAAGTATTGGGTAGGGCCATGTCACCAGCCATATAGATCCTCATGATGGCACGGTGAATTTAATCAGTGTTACAGGTACATTTGTCAATAATTGTATATTGCCTTGGTCAGTTGGTGAATATTTTACCTGAATAAATTTCATATCTGCCAGCTATTTCTATCTCACACAGTTATCATTTCAAAGCACGGTTTGTTTAAAATTGCACAAGGAAATTATGCACGACTTGTGACGCAAGATTTATTGGCCATTATTTGTTGTGTAAATATGTACACACGAAATTTTTACGTGTACAATACGTGTCCCAACTAACAGAACAGGTCCTTGTGAACGTTGTGGTTTACGTTACATTTTTCGTTTATGGCTGTCCACAAACTCTCGTCACATATTTTATAAAAGGAAGTGAGCGACCATTCCGGGATGATCGCAGTTATGGAAACGTGGTATGCAGAAATATTCCCACACTAGTTCCCTTGGGAAAGCATCCCTTATGTATTTTTGCTGTATCATCAGTTCCCAGTACGATTGATGGAGTATCAGACCGGTGAACTTGTCATACAGAATGTATTTAAATATACATGAAGAAAACAGCCGTTCTAACTATGTATGATTTCTGGTTTGCTTTAACAAGGCGGAAATACAAGATCTGATACCAGATTAAAGTATTTGTGCCTGACTAGATTTGAATGGTGGATGATAAATATGTCATATCAACTCTCACTGGTAGTTGCCACAGTATTGGAATTTTACGTCAGTTTTAGATTTTATAGACATGCATTGTTGTGTGTCTATTGTCTTTACCCCTGACTTGTCGACCTGTGCTTCGCAGTGTTCCATTCTTGCCAAGTCTGCAGGTTTCAGAGCGTGTAAAAAAAGCACCACGTGCCAAGTTACCCCTCTTTTATGACGTCAACCAAAACACCACGGCGCTTACAGTGGTGGGGGTCCGTCTTCTCAATGAACATGTGCAACCTGACCTGCCTGGTTTCCGGTCTGCCTTGTTGTGCACCTGTACCTTTGACCATTGTGGAAGCCTGATCCTTGTAGCCTTGTGAGGCCTGGTTTATTTCAGGTTGTTATCTTGTGCTGTACATATCCAGGGCTCAAAATACTGGGTGCATGTGCACCTGTGACTGTGTGCACCCAAAATTGAAGCTGTGCACCTAATTTTTGACTGTGGGTGCACCGGTGCACCTAGATATTTTTGTAGACTATAGGGTAGAGGTACTATTGTACACTGGTATACAAAACATTCTTGAAATTCGAGTATCTGAAAAAGTAGTATAACCTTTGTCATGCATTACTTCTTATAAATTAGCTATAACATTACAGATTGAAGTTCTTAGGAGCGTTAAACTCAAATATGTTTTGCTGACATTAAGCTTTATTCTATGTGGTGCACCCAAAATTCTTTTTGTGCACCTAATCTTTTTGGTTGGGGGCACCTATTTTGAAAAATGAATTTCGAGCCCTGAGCTATCTATGTAGTCTGCAGATGTTTATAAGCAACATCTACTACAGCAGGCTCGGAACCCAAGGGGCAATACGAAGGACATCAGATAGGGGAACGTAAACAGGGGAAATGTTCTCTCCGAGCAGACATCTCCCATAGCGATGGTAATCCGGGGACACATATCCAGGCACTTATCTAGGGATTTCTAGTCATTCTGAAACATGCATGGCTCACATAACGACCAAGAAAGTTGTCAAGGCTCTCTGTCAGTCCCATATCTAGATCTAGTCCAATTACTGTAAATTCATCTAATTTTTGCAGGGACTTAATTTTGCGGTAGAAGAGTAAAGGAGTTTTTCGCAGTCTTTTCAGTTCAATTTTGAATTAATTCTGTGGTACACTAAGATTTTGCTTATGGATACAGTACCGTGAAATTTGTACCAGAAAGATAAAACTGCTGCGAACATTTGAAGATTTACTGTAAGTAGTCTTAAAGGTTTGCACACAATGTTAGACATTGTTCTTTAACTTTCTGCAGGTGTACTTCTATGTTGATTTCTTCTCTGACCATGTTGGAAAATAATACATCAACAAGTACATGTAAGAAACAGGTGCAGGTGTAAAGGAATACTTAATGCTCAACAACACAGGCAAGGTGTTGGCCATGGCAAATATTTGGACCCTATAACAACACACGTTTGCCTAACATCTGGCTTTGTAGGTGTTTGTTGTGGACATCTCCTATTGAATTGGTCACGTTCCGAGGCTCTAATACAGGTACCTAGCCTATCCAAGCCAAAGTGTTTGGCCACCTGCTTTGATTTGGCCGGTAAATGTCGATAAACAACTGGCGAGGAGACCCGTTTGAAAGGTATTGCAATAAAAGAACACTATTTGCAAGCAATTTAGAGATGTTGTTTTCCGTAGACATTTATACCATTATAGGATAGGCGACCTGTTGTAAGTTACATTTTTTTGTAAGGTATTGCCTTAATGATTAGAATAGCATTCGTAGTTCTGGGAAAATGACAGCGCTGAGACGGAATTCAACCGGTTTCCACTTCATTCAGTCTTTTTCAAGAAACTTAATGATTAGAAATTTAGAATACTTAGACTACTTTACACAATGAATGATGACAAAGTATAAAGCGCTAGACTACTAGGTGATTTTTCACACCTGTTGGTTTCAGACTATCCTTGAAAAGGATTACAGACAACAAAATATTCATAGGGCACAAATGTAGGTGTTCATTTGTTCAAGCCAGTAATGTTTCACATTGGCTATGAGAAGGTTCCTCCTGTAGTGTATAGAAGATATGGAGTTAGTTTTGACACATCCTGCATTTCAAGAAGACAGTTATTTTGGTAAGTGTATAACTTCAATATATCATTGTGAATTGTCTTTGATTACTTTTTCCTCTTGGTTATATGCCTTTCGGGTACAAGGAATTATGCCAACTTCTTATGCCCCCCCCCCCCCCTCCCAAGAACATAATGACAGGGTTCTACCCTGTTAATTTGACAGCTAATTTCCATGGGTGATTATAGTTGTCCAAACTATTTAGATCTGACATGTGAGTCCAAGAAAGTCATCAATTCTTGGCTCAGGGATGGGAAATCTTGTCATGCATGCCCTGCAGTGTTTTGTAAGGGGAAACCAGAATAAGAAAGCTGTGCTAACTTGTTATAAGGTTGACCGGTTCTAGCCTTTGATAGTTTATTTGGTGAAAGACTGGCTGCCAAAAGAATTATTATAAGGAAAATCTTGTAACATTTTCCTTGATCTGGGTTATGGTGATACATGTACATCTTTTATCTTTGATAGGACCTTGCATGCTTGTTTACACAAATGTTTTGAATTTGATATGAATTCATATATACAGTCACGTCAAGATATTTGAATAACTTGTTATTTGTCAGTTTTTGTATGTATACAGTGGGAGGAAATATCTTCATTGTCTTCTAATTTCAGATGTGGAAAAGTATAGCCTATGATATGTTGAGTTGTGAAATAACCAAAAATGTATCTATGTATTGCTCAACATTTGGTAACTGAAGTTTGAATCATGTTAGTATTATTATACCGATACATGGCCCAGTATTTGCTTAATTCGTTAATTTACTACAATCAGCATGTAATTAGAGGCCAGAAATATACATGATACTTCAAGATAATTGCAGGAAGTCTTTCAAAGCTATAGTGACTAACACTTGATGGGAAAACATGTCATACTGGTTTAGAAACATAAAAAAATTTGTAAGTTTGAATTTGTTAGTCCTCTTATCTCCATATTAAGGTATTCAAAGGCCTAAATTATCTTAGGTTATGACACATTTTCATGATTCATAGTCTCCTCTTTTTTTTGGTGCACTACATGTATGTTGTTCCTATCCTTTCCAGGCTGAAAGGTAGACTGAATCATGTTTAATTAACTCACAAGGACTATATTTAGACGTACCCCTAGAATTATGTGAGATTTTGTTGTAGTCTTCCCCCTACTTAAACCTACCTGCCCAACAGGTATTTCAACTTAGATTTTGTGAGCAAAAACCCGTTGGGTTTATGCATGTACTGAATCTCGCCTAGTGGGAAGTTAATTTAGGTCACCTATAATAATGTGGGGGGAAAAAGAACTGAGAAAGAAATGTACACAACTTGCAATTTGTCAAGCTACGGTAAGAAAATAAAGGCTCAGCATTATGAATTAGATTCTACATATTGCCGAAAAGAAAAACAAAATGTTTTGAATTGAATTGTAAGCTATCACACTTGATGAATATTAATACACATGAATCATGATATGGATTACGGTACAACAATACAAGTATCTAATCTGTTTTGTTTATGCTGTTATAAATCTAGAGTCCAATAATTTACATGGCAACTGTCAAGTTAAAACACCTGTTTTCTAAGAATACCCTGGCAGTAAAAATGACCAATCCGAGAGAGCCTCTCATACATAGCAAGATTCAATAGACAGTGGTTGGTGTGTTTTGTATGGCTTTAAAAATAGGGCTGGGTTCCTAGAAAGAGACTTTCTGTTTGGTTGAGCCCTTAATTCTTTCATGCACGTGCCTTGGAGCACCCCGCTTGCTTTGTCTGGGTGTCATTCTATAAACAGCTTACATGTTCGTGAAAAGACTTCTCTAGTGTATGATGTACATGCTTATGTTATGTATACCTCATTGGGTATGAAAGACAGCTAGGGTTTTCCATTTTACAGAATTGACAAAGGAAAGAAAATTATTAGAAATTTTTGGAACATGATTTTGTCCAACATTTAGTATCGCAGTGCAGCCATGGATGTGCAAATACAAAACTGAGAAACGTATGGCTTGCTAGTGTGTTCAAAGGTCACTTTGCCAAATATGTTGGGGCATAAGTCCACAATACACGGTCAAAAACATTAGGCCGAGGAGTCTATCTACTTCTACTAATTTTCATTGCAGTCTACCCATGGGATTTAGCAGACTAATTATTATAGCCATATGCTCTCTTTGTTCTTTTTGTTTATGAAAAAAAATTATGTAACCATATTTCTAAAGAAAAGCACATTTGTTGATGTTTTTTTTTTCATCCAATTCAATCAGTTCAAGAGTGTGCAAGGTCCTAGCTTTCAAGTGCTTCCTTCTCTTCAACACGCCTTGATCAAATAAATCTTCCTGTCAGCCACCCAGGACAAACACTGTAATGTACACTGTGATTGGGCAAACTGACACATCTGGAAGACAGATGTGGGTTATCAACCAATAGGGACAGAGGTTGCATCGGGGGTTTGGCCTGCAGCATGTAAGGTCCGCCAGTATCACGTAATTACCATTCTGAGAGGGTGGCTGATATACCCGGCTGTCTGACGCAGCCCACTGGCCGCAGCGACAAGGCGAAGCCTGCATTCTAATTATAGAATGCTGCCGTAGAGAATGGTTACGACCTTGGGTGCAGCTGTAGAAGGCCCGGCCATGATGGAATTCTCTGGGAACCACCAGCAAAGTGAAGAAGGATAAGGAACAGCTTGAGGCGGAGGCAAGAGGAAGGGGCAAGAGACGTGCGCGTGTGTGCGGCTTCCCGGAAGGAAGGGGGAAAAAGGGTGGAATATGTTGGCGGCGTATCAGGTGGAGTGGCCCCAGAGCGAGCCCCTATGCTGCGTCAGGAATCATCGCAGACAGCCGTCATGTTTGTAACACTAATATTTGCTCTCTCGGGGGTTGATATTTCCATCTGCCTAGATTAATGCTCGTGCACTTGTCACCGTTTCATGATAACGACGCCCTTTTTTTTTTAAATTTCGCAGCTGTTGCATGTGTGCTACATATGGCATGGCACCGGTAGAAATTTTGCAGGCGAGTTTCTTATACAGGAATGTCCCCGAAATTCCTAGCCAGACATTTTGGAACATGGCACAGGAGAAGAGCTATGGCAAGTGTTTGACTAAAATAGTCCTTGTAGCCTGGATAAATAGTGAAGAGGTGCCTATGTTAGACGCTGCTCTGTTGTATACTAGTAGATGACATTTATCCGTTGGCTCATTTTATAGTCGAGACTCTCACCAAACCGGATGGATTAGGGCTCTCTATTGTTTCGTAATGAATCTAATCTTCAGCTTGATGATTTTAAATGACTTCCTGTCGTTACTATTGTGATGGATTGCCAAATTAGAGCGGCGCTGACACTGTTGCTACCCGGCCACCTTTGTGCGAGCATTGGGAAGATAATACTATATTAATAGAGGCGGCAGCCCTCCTATTTGTACCATATTGTCGTCTTATCCACTCTTCACAAATAGAGCTCTGTTCTTACATAATTGACCCTATTTTGATACTAGAGTGCCTTCAGTATTAGCAGTACATAAAAGCGTTAGCATCTATGTTTGAAATAGGTAAAAGGTCACGCTAGCTTGCAAGCACAGATTATAAAGGGTTCGTAACTTGCTTCATCTGCAAAAAGGCTTTGTTTTTTTTCTGTTATGCGATACTCAGTTCAAGATTATAAATATGCTTCCCATTGATATTGATATTGTTATCATAAACATACTTGTGCTAGTGAGCAGTTTATGTTCACTAATATTTGAAAATACAGAAGTCTTCCTTTTCCCTTCAACATGTAGACATAGCCTTGACCCAACTGAAGGCAGAAACTGTAACAAATATGATACATGCTATTGATAGGGCGGGAAATATAAAAAGGGAAGTTAGCTAGGAGGTACACCAGACCAAGGTTGTCTCAACTTTAGATTTATTTCTGTCCCTCTACTCATTGTTTGGTAGCCAATTTTCGTTGTTAAATCTGTCATTTTAACCTTATAAAGATACATTTTCATCAATTTCATGTCATGAAATCCATATTTCTGGGACAGACAGGGTGAAATTTTTGTCCTTCCCAACAAGCAAATTTTGTCCTGTGACAGAGGGACGGGTCCTGTAGACCGCTCTGCACCAGGCAAACTTCAAGTTCAACACACAATGTAGATATAAGTTCTTCTCTGATTTTCCCACTAGAAGGTTCAATAGTTGAGCACCTGACTGTTGCACAATGTTCTAATATGTCCTAACTAATGATTAAGATGGCGGGGATTTTCCACGGGCCCCCAGGAAACAGGACACGTCTTTTCGAAGCGTAAATCATCTGGGTTTTTACCTCCCATCGTAGTTGAAGAGTTCGACTGCTGGTTGGTTGATGAATTGTCTTCCACCGTGGGACAGTCCTGGGAGAAAGAGCACCATTCCCCTCCAAGGGCTGTGATTTAATCCAGGCATTCGTCTCAGCATGGTTGAAGAGTTCGGTCCTGTCATGGTTGGGGAGTCTGGCCCTTGAGTGATAGATAATGGTGGATTAAGGATGACCCCAAAACACAGAAACCTTCTTCCAGGGAGAAGTTGAGCGTATGCATTACTGTACAGTTGATATCCAAGCAGAAGTAGGGACTGAGCCAGTGTTTTGCGCATGTTTTGAACATGTAGATACTGTAGAAAGTCTTCTCTGTCACGACCAGTGGAAAAGTACATGAAACTCATCAGTTCATTGTCTGCCCCTTGAGTGATAGATAATGGTGGATTAAGGATGACCCCAAAACACAGAAACCTTCTTCCAGGGAGAGAAGTTGGGCCTATGCATTACAGTTGATACCCAAGCAGAAGTATGGACTGGGCCAGTGTTATGCGCATGTTTTGAACCTGTAGATACTGTAGAAAGTCTTCTCTGTCACGACAAGTGGAAAAGTACATGTAACTCATCAGTTCATTGTGTTCATTTGAGCTTAAAGGCAACCAAAGCAATTTATTAGGGACCAAAAAATGGAAATGAAAAAAATGCTGAAATCTTTATTTTAGTGACATTTACTAAAACTGTCTAGCCCATTTGTTTAATAACTTCATACTTTGAGCATTTTAAAACCATGCAAAAACATACCATACAACGATCCCCTTAGTTTCACGAGCCTACAAAAACCCCGGCGACGAGTTTTCACATTGCAAGAAAGTCATATTTTTGCATCATGGAAGTCGCTATACATTGTGATACGATCATGTATAGAAGCGACTAAATAAATTGACTTTCAAAATCCGATTTCCTGGCCCTAATATTGCTGGGGTTGCATTAAACTAGATACTGAGACTGAGCCAGATCCTAAGTCCGCTTGGAGATTAATGACAGTGACAATCATGTCTTCACAATTTTATCTCTGATCAGTCAGTGTTCCTCCCATTTTGATCATGACAGGTGACAAGATGATCTGTGTAAATGGATTATCTTGTCGTTCGTTTGATTTCGTGCCCAGGTTTTACTTTTGTCTCAGGTTACTTGTGTACATGAATCTTTGGTGTGGTCAGCAAAGTCTTCTTATGACTTGGTTGTTTCTATGCTTGCTTTCTCAGAAACGTTTATGTCAGCCAGAGCACATTCATTTTTAATGCTCTTGGTTCCTTGATGCAATTGTCTTTGTGTTCAAACTCACACTTGGAAAAATTTATTTGTTCCATTTCATTTGATAGCTACCTTAAGTTTTTGTCCTCAAAACGTCAATGATAATTGTGAAGGTACAACTAAGAACATATTCTTAAGTTTAGTTATATACCGGTAACGCATTAGTATGATTAGTAACATTACTTGAAATTGATCCATGACAAAAGCAGTTAGCATGTAAATATTTGACTTCTCAGGCACAACTCTTTCAATATAAACATAGCGACCCGAAGCATGTATGTATCTAACGTATGATCGTGCTTGCTTGACCGATAATCCTTTCTCTACAAACATCATTACTCTTGTATGTGATTGCTACAACACAGGGTTTTAACCGCCCAGTGCCAACTGGGTTAAAATGTAGAACATGCTGTCAATGTAGCTTATCAATGCTTAGAATTTGTTCTAGTTTTTTGGACTATGCCCATGGCTTCCTTTATACATGTCTAGATTTGGACGATGACCTGAGTTCAACTTAGAAAACCAAGCGTGTTGGCAGTCACGTATTATGTGTTTGTTAATCATTACACAGGTTTTCGTCGTTGTTGGCAATAGCTGGCCTCAATTATTATGCTTTGTAAGGTAGAAGTTGAATAGGTTCTAAGTCAAATGTTGAGGGGCCTTTTTTCTTGTGCAAGTTCTGTGGGTTTGAATTGGTTTAATCATCCATACTGTATTGTGATGAAGTGAAAAGCAATAGACTGAAAGTTAGAACAGGAGGATACTGTAATTCACTTTATCTTCACTGTAGCAATTTCACGGTGTAAGGAAAATTGACATTTTCACTGAACTTTAACTTCATGGTGGCGGTAGGTGATTTACAGAACAGATGTGTGAAGGAATCATAAATCATAACAACAGTTTTTTTTCATGGTGATGATAAGTTCACAGTACAGAGGTGACAATGAATGCAGTGAACATAAAAAAGTTACAGTGAAAGAAACAAGAATTACAGTACAGAGCTCGAAATTCTTTTTTTGGAAATAGGTGCACTGGTGCACCCAACCAAAAAAATTAGGTACACAGAAAAAAATTGGGGTGCACCGCATAAAATAAAGTTGAATGTCAGCAAAACATAAGTTTGAGGCTGCTGTACATCTTCATGTACTTCAATCTATAATTCTATCCAGATTTTGAATTTCAACCAAGCAATTACATCAAGTAAAGTACAACAAAAGGTCATATTTCTTTTTCTGATACTTACATTTCAAGAATATTCTGTATGCTAGTGTACAAGAGAACCTTTACCCTACAGAGTACAAAAATATCTAAGTGCACTGGTGCACCCACAGTGAAAAATAGGTGCACATGCACCCACTATTTCGAGCTCTGCAGTATCTTGTTCTTGCCTCCTTTGTCAGTCATTTACCTGAGTGTGTTCCACATTCTGGACAGAAGACCTGGAGGGATCCATCTGTCATCCCTCTTTGCCTCTAATCCTGCTGTGTTTGTATGTCCTCATGGTTAATTTACTGTCTGCCCCACCAGGGCCTGGGTAAATATGTTATGTCTGTGTGTGTGTGTGTTATGTTAACCTGGGGAAAGTACAATTGGAGGAAGTGTGCTTCAGTGCAAAGAGCTGTTCAAGATAGCAACACAGACATGTCTCTGTCTACGAAGTTGGTAAATATATTATAGCTGGTGGATGTATTTTTGGCAATGCCTCGGGGGGAGGCATTTTTTCACGTTGCAAGTGTTCTAAAAAAAATTTTTAGTAGATCTAAAGCTTGTTCCAATGCTCACACCTAGCCTTGTCTTGTGTTAGCATGAGTGTCTATGGGAACTAGCTTTGTAGGATTTATGTCTCTACATGTATCAAGTCTCTACATATATCTCTTAAAGATCCTACTTGAAAACTTGAAGAATCCTAGTCACAACTCATAAGGAATTAGATATTGTATGGAACAGCATAGTATACCCACATGTATCTTTACAGCGCTGTTTTATAATTAAAAAAAGGTAACACCTGTCTTTACTCAAATCAGTTTATCCGTCACCATGCTTTGATATGTTCCATTTCAAATAGACAGTGTGTTAGCTGACAATGGCATTACTGCACAGGAGTTGAGTCTCGCATCACAAAAAAGGTAGCAGGCTACATTATAAGTGTATTTAGGTCCAGTCAAGCACCAAAAGTTACACAGAAGGATAGTCTAACTTCGCTGTTGAAGAGAGACAGCTGCAACATTGGTTGTAAGGTTTCTTCTCTGTCGCTTGTGTCTTTACATTGTCACATACCGTGCCAACATGGTTTGTGTAATACAGCAGAATCCGCTTAACTGCACCACCCATTTGTCAGCGGTTTTGGTGCAATTATCCGGCTGGTGCAATTATGCGAAATTCCCAGCTGGACCGCACCACCATGTTTTTTTCTCTTCACAGGCTGGATAACGCCCCAGAGTCGAGACTTACTTGACCTTAGTAGCTAACGTAACAGTTCTTGCGCTACCATACCTCATAGAACCAGCAAAATATTGAGTTCACAGTTCTAGTTTGATCAGTGACAGATCATTCTCCTTATAGCAGAGCCGAACCCGCGTACACCTCGTTCTGGCGAATGCAGGAAGTTTCTACGACGCGGATTCAGCTCTGCCATCACGTCAGCACCGCACCACTAAAAGCGTCTGCTATGTCTATGTACGCGTCCATAGCCATTGCGGAGTCACTGTTTGGTTTCCGACTGAATGTGACGTAAAGACGCCGGTCTTCTATCATTGCAGTAGTATGTGACAATAGCGATGCCGCCACGCGAAATCAATTCACCGCGAACTTGAATGCATTCACAGTAATTAGACAGTGTACAGGTAGAGACCAATCTTTATTGGGTACAGCATGCTGTCTGCCAAAGCGTAATGCCGCCTTTGGTAGGCGTGCGTGTCTTAATGCCGACCCACTCCGTGACCCGCCCGGGACCTCCCATATGATTCCTATCAACATAACTGTCAATGGAGACTGCCTTCTTTTGTTACTAAAACAGTTTTAAACATGTCGGCGGTATTGCGCCTTTACACCGGCAGGTATCGGCTCATTTGTTCCGCGTTTGCCGATTTTTAGAGCACCTTTTTAGTTAACTTGTCGAGGATTTTTGAAAAATTTTGGTGCAGTTATCCGGCATTGGTGACAATGTGCGGTGCAGATATGCGGAGTCATTAACAATGGAGTGAATGGGAACCGGTTTGGGATTTTGGATTTCGGTGCAATTAAATGGAGTGTGCGTTTATCCAAGGTGCAATTAAGTGGCTTCGTCTGTATGTATGGTACATTTAGTCAAGTGACAGGGCCTGCCTATAATGTACAGGGCTCAAAATAGTGGGTGCATGTGCACCTGTGTGCACCCAAAATTGGAGCTGTGCACCTAATTTTCGACTGCGCACCTAGATATCTTTGTATGCTATAGGGTAGAGATACTATTGTCAACTTTCGTGTACGTAAACGGTATTGGAAATAAGTACAAATGTAATGGAACTGACGTCATAACCACAAAGCCTCCAGTGTTTACTAACTCCTGACGTCATATATACGCATAGTATAGCAATTGAATATAACTAACTTTTCCCCTGTGCACAAGACAGTTAAAAAAATCCAGAGATTTGCAAATATTTTAAGGACAAAACAAAATTGCTTTTGTTGTATTCGACTTCAGAAAGACAAGGAGAATTTTGATGCTCACTATGTGAAATAGAGTAATTCTATTGTATGTTTTCTTGATTTGGAGGGAAACATAGTAGATCAAGTTTCTGAGGAATATGGGAGTTTTTAACCATTGCTGGACTGACCAGTTATTTTTAGGCCATGATCTGTATGTTAAATCTTAAGTAACTTGGTCCCTCAATTGCAAGTCACATGCTATACGCTCAGTCTTGAGCATGACCTATTCTGTTACTGAACTGGGAACGTCAAGCCGGGCATGCCCCAACAACATCATTGGCATAATCAAAATACCTGTCAGACTCGCCTCTTAGCACCTCTAAACCTGTGTATGTCATTGCCATTAACAGGGATGGACGAGTGTTAAAAGCCTCAAGTGCCATATACAGGCTTTCAAGGGTGGGAGGGGCGACTGGTCACTACAAGAGTGCCAAGGTCGTTTGGGTGATTGCTTTTCCCTTTGCATCAACGCACTAAACCCAGCGGTAAGGTTACTTGCGGTCTACGCGTATTTCCGCTCGCGAAAGAGAAAGTTCATCACGTCTTGGATCTAGCCACCGTGTAGTCTCCAAGGCCATCCTCCTATTGAATATGGAGAGCTGGGAAGTCACATTTAGGGAAAGACCAGTAACGATGGGAAGAGGAGGACGGTTTAGAAATTAGGGATGAATCATGAATAAGGGGGTGTAGGTAGGAAATGTACTTTACACATCCAGGAAGTAAGGCCACACCAATTTAATTTCTCGGTTAACAGATGATTTTTTTTAAATTTTAGCACAAAAAAATCATGAAAACAGAAGGCTGGGGTAAAACTTGCACCTGGCCCTGTTCACTCCCTGATACTGTGTGCACCAAAGTACAAACTTTCCTTTGAGATTCTGTTTTCCGGTTGATTTTCCAATCTAGCATTTTTTTTTAAATTCCATTAACCAAGAAATTAAATCGGTGTGGCCTAAGGAAGATTTGATATTGTATTTTCCCAGTCGGTAAAACATAAAACATGGACTACTTTTTAAAAAGTGTCAGCATGGTGGTTGCTGTTATAATATCTTGTAAGATGGGAAAAACTTCTTAGTCTAGAGTAGACAGGGAACAAGGGAATGAAAGTTTAAAATGTGACCTTACTCGGCCGCGCTGGTAATCACAGCGGTAGGTCCGCAGGAGACTTGACCAAAATAAGCTCATATAAATAGTAGATAAAGGTTATCAGAAGGTCGTGCTTACAGAAAATTGTATCCGCCTTTGAACAGGATCAAAGTATGCAGGATATGCATTGTGCACATATATAGGACTGACTCATACGCATAATAAAGGAGATTTTTTTAAAGTCCGTTTTAAGTTTGTTTAAAGAAAAAATGCTCAGAATATGCGGTCAAATGCTGTGAAGAGTTTATATCTTTTTGATTGAAGAATATGTATATCTCAGCTATTCGGTGGTGCTCTGTTTAGGGTTGTTACCTTGGCTTATATTTTGCAAATTACGCATTGTATTTCTGTTTCATTTGGGATGTTTGATTAAAGGCAAACAAATGTGTCTGCCAATATCATTAAGTGTCATTTCAAATAAAAACCTGGGTTTATAAAAGTCACTACATTCGAAAGGCTGACAGAGAATGAAGTCAGCTATTTGGATTGGCTGTCTACTATTAAAGTTGATATTGCTCCAGATCTGTTTATGATTTATCTCACATCAACGATCAAGTGATATCTAGTCTAGACTGGGTACCGTCAACCTTCAACAATATTAATATAATAAGAAGGTCAGATGATATAAACATTTTAGATTGTATGTTACAAAAATGTAGATATCATGATTTTGCTTCAATGGTTTTGTACATTCATTCATGATAATTTCTTTTCCTATTTTAATTCAAACTCTTTATATCTACGATAATGAAGGTTAGACATCCAGGTAATAAGATACGCCAAAAATAGTTACTCAAGCAACTGGATAAAATTCGAAACAGTCAGACGTTTCAGACACCATCCACTATCTTTCGTCAGCGACTTGGGAAATATCTTGCAGAATCTGGCATTCATTGACATATCTATTCAGAGTTTTTGTATAAAACCTACTTCTGCCAGATCTTTCTTTAGTCACTGACGAAAGACAGCGGATGCTGTCTGAAACGTCTGTTTCCAAATTTTTTCCAGTTGCTTGAGTAACTATTTTTGCCATATCCTATATATCTAGACTACTTCAATGTTGTTGTTTTTTAGACCTATGAATAAATGCTGAGACAGTACAGAACAGGAAGTACTGTACTGTGTAACTTATCATTAGGGTGGATAATGGGGTATTATTAGCTCCGAGAAAGGATATAATTGATGATTCCTTCAGGCTAGAAATTGTCTATTAGCCTACATATAGCTGCGTGAGTCAACTTGATGGGATAGAAAATGTCACATTAGATGATCTGGACTGTATAACTAACTGCTCAGGTAACACTGTATTACTCAAAGTATTGTAAGAAACAGCTATTAGCATGTGTTGTAACTTTGATGCTAGATCTATCCTGCTACAGTATGTTTGGGCTTTTCAACTAAGTTCGTTCGTTTTCGTTTTAAGGCATCCTCATTTGAGGTGAAGCATGACGCTTTTTCAAGTAGCTAGTGGTAGTGCAATGTGGCTTCGCTACGGCTCACGTTTTTTTGGCCAAGCACACCGGGTCACCCCTACTCTTCTCAATAAGTGTGTTGGGTCCTTTACGTGCAGAGGTTTGACACTTGAGGCTAATGCCTGAAGCTCCCTCATACACGAGGCCGCCGGCTTTACGTCACCATCTGAAATGACGAATGCAATCCCTTACAACATGTCCAAGCTGGAGTAGACGCCTAGGATCGAAGTTCAAGGATGGGCAAATCAAGAAATAGAATGTTCCCCCAAAATCGAAAATGCTCTCTTAGTTATCTTCTACAGCATACTGGTAGCAGTGGTGAAAACCTGACTCATTTTTTCTTTGGGGTTGCACTTATGTCTGTATTGCACCTGTTCCACATTTTTCTGCTGTCCACCCCTCTGTGCTAGCTAATGGAACATTCCATCACGGGATGTAGCAGGTTACACTTGTCGGGTCAGCGTCTTTAGAACTCAACAGATAATCTCATTTTTTCCAGTGCCCTGCCTTATTGTCATCGACCCGGCGTAGATCGGCTTGTGAGAATGTGGACTTGATCTCGTGTTAAAGGGGTCTTGGCCTACTGATAGTTCCTTAAAGGATGTTGTACTTGAAGGATGCCAAGATCCTGTCTTCCCAGACTGAAGAACCTTAAAGTCAGACAAGCTAATTACAAAGCACTTGATCCTGAACACCCTGCTAGAAAGGAAAGCCAGCCATCAGAAGGAAACCCCCCTGTAGACATACCCGCTGAGGTAGCCCCGTATAATATAATCCATTCAGCTGGTCATGTCATCAAAGTCCAAGGATCAACGCACATGACAGGCTTAGGTTTTTCCCAGCTAGGGTTTCTCCCTGGCTGCTACTGTGCAGGAGTTCACTGGGACATTTCCCAATATGGTTAAACCCCTGAATAGCTCTGATATGCGATAAGTACTTCAGGCCAGCTTGTCTGGCAGGGCATGATTCCTTTCCCTCTATATCCCTGAGGGAGATTTGAGGTTTCCATTCGTTACTCCCGACTGCCCCTTACAACCAGCCGTGCAAGCGGCGTGGGAAATAAATGGCCGGCCGTCTGGCGGCGGGGCGGGAACGGGCCACGAATAATTGGACGAGCTTTTTTGCCCGTCCCATCCTTTCATCACCCGTGTTCTGAATCTGATTGCGCGGAGTATTCCGCGGAGGGAGTGGAGAAATTTTGATACGAGCTTGCGCCGCAAAGTGATCCAATTTGCAGTATTGATCCTGTCGGTGCTGCTCTTTATTCCAGTGTATCTTATACGCATGTCGGCTTTCCAAAGGGTGGGTATTGTGCTTTGCGGTTTCTGAGCTGGATCATGAGCCGTCGATCAAATTTGGCTTGTCGGACGAAAGCGGACCCCGGGGCAATCCACCCGTGAATCTTATCCATCTTTCCCCGGGAGATGAGACTATTCTATATTTAGGGCCCAGAAATTTAGGGCTCGGAGTGGTAGATCGTTTAATTGTGTCTGGGTGCGGATGCCTGTTTATGATGCGTGCTGCGTCCAAGGTGTCTGGGTCGTGAGTCTCATGACCTATTCCATTTGCCGGCACAACCCCTCCTGTGCCGCGAAATAAATCTGGCTAGCGATGGCCCGTCGTGACGCAGCGTCGTGGCGGAGGAAACGATGACGGTGATTGCCTCAGGTGCGCCCGCGTATGCCCGTTATTCTAGTTTCGCCGGCGGCAGTTGTTTGTTTGAGACCTCCCGTAAGTCAGTCTTTTTGTTGTGCGATAATTCAATGTAGGGTTAATGGTTATTGAATGGAGTACCAAGGTTGCAACGTAGTTGTTCTCTGTTATGTATTCGGATACATCGTGACCTCTAGTTACACTAGTACTCTTTTTCACAAAAGGACTCAGGAAATTATACCCAACACCAAATCAAGCAGCTTGGTCGCATAATTTACAGCAGATGCAATAACTCAATTTGAGAACATCATACTCATAATAGCAAAAACATTACTAGTACTTCAAGGTAAATATGATAGTTCGGGGTGAAACAGGTCTTATTTTCTGCCACTTGCCTTGTTCGCATTGAACAAAAATGCAAAGTACAAATGTATACCTTAAATATATAGCTTATAAGCTTGTTTGCATTATAAATGGTGTCTTGATGTGTTTATACATAGCTGGTATATAGGTTAATAGGTTAAGCTGTATTTAGACCAGGTAAAATCTGGGTTAATTGACTTACCTGGGCAGGTATGTAAGCTCATGATTAAGGAATAGCATGGCACGGAAGAATGCGCAGGAACTGACTTGCCTGTTTCCAGCCTCCTAGCAAATAACAGAATGGTATCAAAGAATACGAATTGAATACATTTACATAACTACTGTAATATTTAATGATCAGAATTTAGATTCTCACCACACTACTCAAGAACACATTTCAGGCCTTGGGTTACCTTAGGTTAATTTCATTGATAACTTGAAAACTTATTACGAGTTTCTTATGAATAGGGCGACATTCCATAACATCAACAAAGCTTAAACTAAATTAAAGCTCATTATCATGATTTATCCTTGTTGTCCTACTATATATAGCATAGAGATAAAGGCTAAAAATAGACTGATGTTGTTGTCTCAAGACTGGAGGTCATTTCATGGAGGGTTGTGTACATTCCAACAATAGCTTCCTTTTTTTAATTTGGAAGTTGTCAGCAACATGGGAATTTCGACTGAATATGAATGATGGTTCATCTAGTAGCCTGGTTTAATTTTGGGGCATACCAAAAGTCAGAAAGGGTGCCTCTGTTAATTTTTTTTTTAATGCAATTTGCCTTGTTGCTTTTGATGATTTATATGTATATTAATGATTATTATTACCCCCTTCCAAAATATCCTTCAAGTACATCTGAATATGCAAATCAGTCTCAGCTTGCCATGCTTTCTCGTTATTGGATATCATTTGTTTGAAAATACCTGGCCTTGAAGGAGAGAGATAATTTGCCTTGATGGCTAAATGTTACAAGGAATCCTATTTGAAGATTACGCTGTATTGTGTCTGTTTTGTGCTTACGAAATATCCAAACTAATGTTGCCTAACAAGTCAGTGAAAATGTCTTTTCACAACTCTTTGTGTGAGTAGATTTGAAGTTGTGGAAGTCAATAAAGCGAGATGAAAGGTTGCGGCGGTCCCGTAATAAGAAGCGCTATTGATTGATGCGGAACCCTGGGAGTCAGCTGACCCGACGTACAAATTCTTAACGACAATATCATTAAGTGGTGTGTTGGATACAAATTGCCCAGACTGTAAAAAGAGGCCTTTATTAAGCTGTCACGCATGGAGCTTACGCTCTCTTCGTCTCGCCGGTATCGACAAAGGTGTTGTACAGTTAGGCAGATGACAGGGCTTAACCCTACAGCATGCAACACTCCTCATTGTGCTATTGACAATGACATGGCAGTGAAAGGAGATGGATCGCCATAATTTCGTGGAATGAACTTGAAGAAAAGTGCCAGTTTCCGTGCTGCAGACGGATTTGTCATTTAGTGAAGTTCAAGGTTAGAGCGATAACGTGTTGTCGGTTTGTTTAAGTTTGCAGGGAGGTTTTAAGTTTAATTTGGTGATAGGAGGAGAAAGGAGTTTTTGCTGTGTTTTGAGTTTGTGGTTGAAGAAATCACGAATCTAAAACCACCACGAATATTTCACAATGTACAATATACCAAGGGTAGAGCACAAGAAGTAACAGGCTGTTGTTTTCTCTCCATGTTTTCTACAGGCGGTGGTGCCAAGCGATGTTCTCAGGCTTGTGAGGGGGCGTCGTGCATTTTCGTCACCATGGCAACAAACCAGCAACACGACCAAGCAATGCAGCCGGTAAGATGTCAGATTGTTGCTTCAGCTCTCAATCACAAATCTATTAATGGTTGACTATTGATAATGCATCCCCCTTTAATTTCCTTTGCACCTCTTAGAAGTTAGATCCTAGCCTGGTAACCATTCTATTCCAGCCCGAGCCTGCTTTTCTGATCGCTTCCAGTACCAGACTTTTTAGTTACCCAGGCTATGATAATGCATCCCCTTTCCTTTGCATCTTAGGAATCCAACAGAGCTAATCAGTAACATTGGCAGAGCATACACTTAATTGGTGATTATCAACAAAAAAATCGCCATAACTTGACCACGAATTGCCAGCCACTTTGAAACAATAATCATACTTGGTGGGCATTTAGTACCTGTAGTAAATGTTATATTTTCAAAAGGATGAGTTTCAAAATTAATTCACATTTCAATGCCTGAAAAAAAATCACTGCAACTAAAGATAGTTATGCATGGATGCATGCATGATTGGCTGTTACAAAGGAAGCGATTCTATGCCAAGTTTTCCTCTCCTTTATCCAGGTGGAACAGTCCTGGGCTGAACCGTCCAAGGTAGCCTGACTTTCTCCACACACCCTACACCTATACAATGTAGCTATCTACTGTTAGTGCAGCTTGCAAGTAAAACAACAGTGTTTCCCCCAAGCTGTTCATTTTGTATACTGTATTTCGCTTTAACTTCACGGTAGCAAAATTTCTCAGTGTAAGGAGAATGGATATTTTTGCTGAACTTTAACTTCACGGTGGCGGCAAGTGATTTACAGAACGGATGTGTGAAGGAATTATAGATGATAACTATTAGGTTTTCACGGTGATGATAACTTCACGGTACAGAGGTGACCGTGAAAACCGTGAACACAAAGTTACAGTGAAAGAAACAAGAATTACGGTATCAGCCTGAAGAGAAAGAAAGAACAGTTACAGTGTAACACAACTGACACTTGTGTAATTGTTTTGCACTCTGGGTCTCTATTTCTCACATTTTCCAGTTTAAATTAAAAGAAAAAACAAAATTCTGAAATGTGCGAGTACTGCAAGATTAAGGATTTTGCGGTCTATTCAACTTGACAGGCTCAGGGGAATAAGAGTTTAGGTACGGAGAATAAGACAAGATTGAGTCTTGGTTTGATCACTTTCTTGCAAGGGGAAACACTGCTTTGCATGGATATGCTATGTGCAACTCGATAAAAGACTTTCAGTTTAACAGCAGTAAAGTATGAAATAGTTCAGATGAAAAGAATAAACAAACTTGTGTATTAAACAGACAAGCACAATTTGATATTTGTGAAGCACACTTTTGAAAATAGATGATGAACTCCAAGGTATTCCAATATCATGGTCTGAAGCTTTGCTTAGGAATGAATTAACAATGTATCAATACCAATTTTGTATACCAATTTTGTATACCATATGATGCTTCAGACTGGGAATACTAGTAGTAAAAGGGTTATGATATTGATAAACAGGTTTTCTAGCAGAGTGAGATTCAGTGTGAATGTACATTTTGCCTTAAACATTGTCAAAATGTATGATTCAGATGCCTAGTTCCCAAACCCCTTTCCAAGAACTAAACATACAAGGAAGCCTGTTCCTTTCAAAATGCGGTCATAGAGTGATATGGTTTAATAAAGGTTGTGGATCTGACATTAATATTTATATATCAATCATACCCTGGTTATATCAGTATAACATAAATACTGAGGAATAGGGGTGGATACCGGTTCGCTGGACCTGATTCGGACTTTTATAACATCCAAGAACTGAGTCCAAAAAACATGAAAGCCAAAACCTTAGTCCAAAAAAAAACTGAACAAAGTACAAATAATTTTTTTAATTTTGTTTGATAAAAAGCTTTTTGAGTCTCCCCTCTGACAAAAAAGGCATTTTAGATAAGTGCAACATTCAAATATCAAACACTGGTTTGTCTTGAAAGTTTCTCACCAAGAAACTTTTATAGTCGTGCGTGTCAGTATCAATTCTCTATGCTTAATATTGGTCTATCAAAACAAAACATCAGCTGAACAGGATCAGGTCCGGACCTGAACCTAAATCTCTGGACCTAAACTTGGACTGGGACCTTATTAAGCCGAACCGGTATCCACCCCTACTGACGAAATGAAACAAGAACTGTGGTAAAATTTACTTAAGTGTGAAATGTAGAGCTTGTTGTTCAGAAATGAGATGGAAAGTTCCACCGTTAACCCAATGCTTTTCCTCCGCAGACTCAGGAGATGCAGGCACTGCAGAGTCGCATCCCGCTCACGTTTCGCGACCCGGCTGGTGCCCCGCTCCGCAAACTCAGCGTGGACCTGATCAAGACGTATAAACATATCAACGAGGTAAACAACAACGTCAACACTTGCCGATAATCTTAGCTCTTTTCTTCGTGCCTGATTCTTTGGAAAGTGAAACATTTCTTTACCTGTCCCGAAGAGAACTTCAGCTCCAAAATCTTCGAGAGTCTTCCTCTAGCTCGAAATTTACTTTCAGCTATGTTGAATTTTTTTCTTGTGTTGACATTTACACATAAGAAATCTTTCGGCAGGAAAATATGATTGTCATGTTTCACGTTCCAAAAATCATTTTGGTTTTTGATTGGCACCCTCTCTATCTACAAGTACAGTGCATCAGCAATGGTAGTTGAAAGAGGTTGCACAAATGTGGTGTGTACCAATCCTTTTTGTGTACATAATTGGATATAACTTCACTTTTTCTGCCTGTCTGGCCATACCTTTTTGATCTTCTGGGATGTCGCTTGGATTTTTTTCTCGAAATGAATTTGAAGCAAGAAAGCCAACATATTGCCTTTTGAGTTCTCCTTGTACTATGTGGAAACGTTTCAATCTTTAGACAAGGCTTTCTCACTTCAATTCATCAGGGAAAAATATCTGAGAAACTATTCATCAAATCGGTGTGGCCGCCTCCTTCCACTCATGCTTCTCCATTTCCCATATTTTGAGAGAATCGCTGTACTGTAGATTAGATCCTGTGATTTCTTCCTTCTCACTATTAAATCCCTAGGAAGCTCTCTCTCTCTCTTTGTTTCACCGGTTCTGCCTGAAGTGTTAAGACGTTTTTTAACCAGGTGGAATTGTTGAAGCAGCTAGAAAGGGACTTGCCTGGTTTCTTTATGTGTGTTCTCTGTTCTCTGCAAAAACCCACTTGCCAGCCTAGTGGCTAACACTCATTCCAACCAAGACATTGTCCGTCCCAACTGCCCTCTTCTGTTAATGCCTACATGTGAACACTTACAAGAATTACTAACACTGGCGTCGTCGGCTCTTCGCTTGCCACTTTTCACGAGTGACCAAAAAGGTTTTAAACAGTGAGGCATGACAACACTCTCTTTTGTACCCCGCACATCCGAACCTCACAAGTCGAATCTTTCCCTTAAACCGCACAAAACTTTTAAGTCTTGCTTGTAAGGTTCTCTGTGTATGGTACAAGTTTGCTGTTTAGCACACTTAAGTATATGTCCCCTCAAAATTATCACCTCATCAAAATACTAATCACAAACTAAAATGGCCCCATACGAAGTAGACATTTCTTTTTTACCCAGTATTTTTTTTAAGGTTTAACCGTTTGATGTGGCATGAAGACTAAAGTTTGCCTAACTAGCCCATCTTGGATTTTTCCCTAACTTTGTCATGAGCACTGCCTCAGGGCCTTGTGGCTTGCCAGTGGGTTTTTGCATGGTGCAGAGAACGGTTGAGAACAGTCCTTTGCTTTGGTTTAGACACTTCTTTTGCTTTGAATCAAGATTGCATTATTTGTGCTACATCATGCATTTGTTGAAATTCATCATGATTGGTTTCCTAACTGCTCTGCTTTCTTGGTTGAGTTGTTGGTGATGCTTTCTCTACTTTGCTAACTATATGCCATACTCTATGTTCCTCCTCCATCTTTTACAACCCCCCTCCCCCCTTCATCTGTTACCCGTCTTCCGTTTCTTGTAACCGTGAGTTATGATGTCTTCACAATATCTGACTGACACATGCCCCTTCCTTCTCTGGTAAGTGGGGATTGGGAGCCCGCCATATACCGACTCATTTGCTATATCATTATATATCTTCATCTATTATGCTTGCCTATTGAATCAGATGTAGTTTCTCTGTAGTGCAACATGCAATCTATATATACTGTCTAGATTTGCATCTGTTTCTAAATTTGAGATTTAGAACTTGAACTGTGTAGAAGAAGCATGACCAAAAAAAAAAGTTGAACACAAAAAAATATTATACATTTTTATGCTGTCAGATACGGTCGGCTCACCTGGCCCTGTATTATTATTATTATTTTCGAAATGTGAATTTTCTAACTAGGCAACTTGAAGGCATGACTAAAACTCGTGGTCATGTTTCTATTAAGATGCTCTTCCGTATCTTTTTCTTGATGATCTTGCTCTGCATCATTTTAATGTTTTATTATCAGTTTTGTTACTTTATATCAAATCAGATACACCTTATTATTTCCTTGGCAAGAGATGAAGTCAGAAAACACACAACTCTAAAACTGCATTGTCAAGCAGGTGTCGACCCCCCTCCCCACTTACTAGCATTTCTTGCACTACATGTATGTATAACTGGCATGTTGGCTGTTGAAAATGCAAGTTTGTATCAACAGCCTGCAAGTTTGCATAGATCAGCATTGAAGCCTGAACGCATGGCTTAAGCGTCACAAGGGTTTGCTACACTATACATAATGTCTATAATGATTGTGGAAAGCATGCGGGCATCATAGCGAAGTCTTATGCCTCCAAATGGGAACTGTTTTCATGATGTACACGTGATCGTAACCATGGCGTGCGGTTGCTTCCAGGTTTACTATGCAAAGAAAAAACGGCGGGCTCAACAAGGGCAAGGTGACGACACAAGCCATAAGAAGGAGAGGAAAGTGTACAACGACGGCTACGACGACGACAACTACGACTACATCGTGAGGATAGGAGAGAAGTGGGAGGACAGATACGAGATTGACTCACTTATAGGGAAAGGATCATTTGGCCAGGTAAGCATCTTCTCTTGCCAAGCATGTAGGGCTGTGTACCTAAACAAAAATTCAGGACCAGGTACAGCGGTTTAGGTACAGGTCTGGACCTATACATGTACCTAAACAAGCTTTGTAAGTTAAACGTGAAGCCAACTGTCTTTTTTAGTGGTAAATTGCCATCTTTGTATGAGGATTTAATCTCAAAACAAGTCTATTTGCAAGTTTTCTTCATCATTTAACTGGGAGGTTATCAAAACTTTCATCTCTGTCAAGTGATTTACCTACCTTTAGTCTAAAAAATGGTGTCCACTGGTAAAGTTTGTTTTGGTACAGGTACAGGTGCAGTAGATGTTCAGGTTTCAGAAAAACAATTTATAGGTACAGGTACAGGTTTTAGGTACACAGCTCTACAGGCATGTACATTGACAGTGATCCTCAGATATATGTTTGTTACATCACTTGATGACACTTAAAAGACACAAGTAATTTTTCATGGTTTTACCAGTGTCGAAAAAAGTAAACTGAACAAACTGTCTAAAGAAAGTATAGATTGTGTTTAGGTTTTACTCCAGAAACCAGTTTACTCATATGCTGCTATTATATTACATGTATTCATTATCAAAACACTCATTATAGAATGTCCCTTATTCTGATGTCTTTTTCATGTATCTGTGCAGGTGGTGAAGGCATACGATCACGGTGACCAAGAGTATGTTGCCATAAAAATAATCAAGAACAAGAAAGCATTTCTGAATCAAGCACAGATCGAAGTACGGTTGTTAGAACTTATGAACAAGCACGACCCAGAAGGAAAGTGTTACATTGGTAAGTAAAAAAAACTCCTTTCTTCACTTTTGAATGATTAGTTTTTGGCAGTGCCTAAGGGGCGAGCCTAATTGTTGTTGTTTTTTGTGAGAATGTTACCTTTTTGCTGAAGGAATGGTTCCTTTCTCTCAGTTTTCTTCTCGCAATGTCTTCACTTTTCTTGAAAAAAAAACTCCTTTCTTCACTTTTGAATGATACTAGTTTTTAGCGATGCCTCAGGGGCGAGCCTAATTGTTTTTTCTGAGAATGTTACCTTTTTGCTGAAAGGATGATTCCTTTCTCTCGGTTTTCTTATCATCGCAACGTCTTGAAATAAAACTCCTTTCTGCACTTTTGAATGATACTAGTTTTTAGCGATGCCTCAGGGGCGAGCCTAATTGTTTTATCTGAGAATGTTACCTTTTTGCTGAAGTACCTTTCAGTTTTCTTATCATCGCAACGTTTGTCTCCTCAACAGTAAAACTGAAGCGGCACTTCATGTTCCGCAATCATCTCTGCCTGGTCTTCGAGTTGCTCTCCTACAACCTGTACGACCTGCTACGGAACACCAACTTCCGCGGCGTCTCGCTGAACCTGACGCGGAAGTTCGCGCAGCAGATGTGCACGGCGCTGCTGTTCCTGTCCACGCCCGAGCTCAGCATCATCCACTGCGACCTGAAGCCAGAGAACATTGTCCTGTGCAATCCCAAGAGAAGTGCAATTAAGATTGTGGACTTTGGGAGCTCATGTCAATTGGGACAAAGGGTAAGACAGCATTGTTGTTGGTCTTAAGACCTGATACACAAATTTTCTGGTCGTACGTCAGGCATTTTTATGGCCCGTAAATGCCTGACGTTCGTCGCGCTGGGCCGGTTCACACCCAGGAAAAAAGGCAATGTACGTCATTGTCGTATCTCCAGAAAATATTTCCAGTGTGTATCCCAGTGGGTGCATGTACACCTGTGTGCACCCAAAATTGGAGCTGTGCACCTAATTTTTGACTGTGTACCAAGATAATTTTGTACCCTATAGGGTAACAGTCTCTTGTACACTAGCATACAGAATATTCTTGAAATGTAGGTATCAGAAAAAGCAATATGACCTTTTGTTGTACTTTATTTGATGTATTGCTTAGTTGAAATTTGAAATCTGGATATGATTACAGATTTAAGTTCTTAAGAGAGGCAGTAGCATCAAACTTATATTTTGCTGACATTCAACTTTATTTAATGTGGTGCACCCATGTTTTTTTTCTGTGCACCTGATTTTTTTGGTTCGGTGCACCAGTGCAACTATTTCCAAAAATGAATTTTGAGCCCTGCAGTTGCACTAAGTGGCTGTCTTGTGTGTCCACAGATATACCAGTATATCCAGAGCAGGTTCTACAGGTCACCAGAGGTGCTGCTGGGGATCCCATACGACATGGCCATCGACATGTGGAGCTTAGGCTGCATCCTGGTGGAGATGCACACAGGGGAGCCTCTCTTCAGCGGCTCAAATGAGGTCAGTTTCCAACTGCTTTATTACCTGGATAAAGGAGAAATCCATGTTTATACAGACAAAAACAGGGATCTCACCAGAAATATAGAGCAGGATGGGGGGAGGATGCCAAGCACAGGATACAAGAGGGAAATCTTGACTAGACTTGAGGGGAGGCGCACACCCCTCCCTAGGATATGTTGCATTTTGTCTTTTCCAGACACAAATAGAAGTCATTTTTTACAACTTCAGCTTTACATGTTGTCTACACTTTATGAAATCTCAACTTTGGAGCAAAATTATTGGCTTAGGTAGGGAAATATTTGAAGAAATACCCTTACTTTGAAAATCAACAGGATGGAGCTGGGATAGAAGAGGATGAAGGAGCGCCACTGTTCCAGACCTTTAGGGAGATCCCTGCAACAACCCTCCTCTTAGCTTCACAAAACCCACACATTACAGAAAAAGAAATTGGAGTGTTCGCGGTGGTTTTGATTTCACGGCAATGCTTTAGTCACATACTGCTATGTATTGGACAAAAATGTTCACGATGGTTTTAGGTTTGCAGTAAAACGGTCGCCTCAAAAACCACAAACATTTCTGCATTTACAGTAATTGTTTTTTTCATCCTGACGGTCCAACACTTTCTTTATCTGATTGATGCAGCTCAGGGGCGCACCCGGGGGAGTCACCATCTTAAATTTCAAACACTTGACTCCAGGACAGACACATACAAATATTCATATTTTCCCCGTACCATTCCCCAGTGGAATGCCCTGCCTGGCACGGTTGTGACAGCTCTCACCGTTGAGTCTTACCGTGCCAGGCTGGAGGCCTGCCCACCTTAGCCTGGGACCTCCATCCCCCCTACTTTTCCCCTCGCCGGGTCATCTGGGGGTAACGATGATGATGATGATGATGATAAGCAGGTCGCCTCATTAATTCAAATGACACTTTCTCCCCCAGGTCGATCAGATGAACAAGATTGTGGAAGTGCTGGGCATTCCTCCTGCCCACTGCCTGGACCAGGCACCCAAGGCACGCAAGTATTTTGACAAGCACCCAGACGGGACGTACAGCATTAGGAAAAGCAAGGACGGGAAAAAGGTATGACTGCTACAAATCATAAACTTTAGACAATTCAAACTCTTCAACTGGATAAAGATTCGGAGATTTATTTAAGGGCGTTTCAAGTGACATCCATCACTCTTCCTCAGCATCAATATGTGTAGAGTTTGAATTGTCTTTATATATTGTTTACCTGGATGTCTAACCTTCATAAACAGACTGCTGCAAAGGAACCTGTGTGACATCTCTGTACTTTGGTTACTAATTTATCTTACCTAAATGGTGTTGTAAGCTAAGAGAAATGTTTATCTGTTGTATGAACTTTGAAAATTGGCTTGCTGTTCCTTTACAAAAGCTATACTAAAAAAATGTTTTGTATTTTGCCAGTTCCGGATTTCATAAAATAGCATTAAAAGTATTTTTGTGCACTATTTACCTTATTCTTCTTACCACCCTACAAAAAGTTCAAATAGTTAAGATTTGTTGTAAAGGAAACGAAAATCATTGCTTCATTTATATCTTGTACATATGAATTTGCAAAGATAGTCTTATACATGTACAACAGTTACTGGACAAAGACAGAAGTTCCAGACTGCATTTTAATCCATGCTATGAACTGATGATTTCTAACCCTTCTCCATCTCAGTACAAGCCAGCGGGCAGTAGAAAACTGCACGACATCCTGGGCGCAGAGACAGGCGGCCCTGGGGGGCGACGGATGGGCGAAGCCGGCCACAGTGTTGCAGACTATCTCAAGTTCAAAGACTTGATATTGCGAATGTTGGACTTTGACCCCAAGACGAGGATAACACCGTTCCATGCGTTACAACACAACTTTTTCAAGCGGACGGCGGATGAGAGTACGAATACCAGTAATAGTGTATCAACCAGCCCCGCAATGGAGCAAAGCTCAGGTGCAGGGTCATCGGCATCGAGTTCTGGTATTTTATTTTCATTCTTTGGTTCGGACTTTGCTTGCAATGGTTCCTTTCCCATTGCTTGATTTTTGCCTTTCTGAGTTTTTGCCTCTTTTTCCGTAAGGCCCAACACATTGTCTGAGCTTTCGTTTTGCCTATTTCTCCATCTTTTGCTTTTCCATTTTCCTTTGTGTTACCTTCTTTGCGACTTTTCTGATACTCATTTGCACGAGGCCCATGACTGTTCTGTCTTGTGCAGATTCAAGGTCTGTGGCTACTAACGTTAGCAAGTAGAGACTCACATTGTAAGTGGACTTTAGTACCTCCGTCCTAGTTGATTTTACTGAAATTTGGGTGGGTCCTTGACTGGCTATCCTTCTGTATTTGCTGCCAGCATGGACGATTGTCTGCGCGATGACTGCAGTTTGGAAGACAAGGCCATCGCAGAATTAGAACCCAAAATAGTGACGCTTACATGAAACCTACAAAAAATAATACCATCCGAACGTGAAAAGAAAGCTTACAATTCCTACACAAAAAAGCTGTATTAGAAAAAGAAAGTGTTTTTGCTGTTCCAGATTTCATAAAATAACACTAAGTGTTTTTGTGCAATTTTTACCTTATCCTTCTCACCACCCCGAAAATATTTCAAATTGTTAAAGATTTTTCGAAAAGGAAATCATTGCTTCATTGACATCTGAAGTTGCAAAGATAGCAAACACCTCTGAATAAGACAGTCTTACACAGCTAGACAAAGACATAAGTTCCAGACTGCAGAACATGGGACAATGATGAGCGGACACGCTCACCATGCTAGCAGCTGCTACAGACGGGTAGCCAGTGCAGGACCCATCCCTTGTGTGCTTCATCTCTTCCTGGGACATGTTGTATTCATTTCACAAATGCAAATAACAAGAATTCACACACACACGTGACCTACTGAGGGTTTGTTTCCCAACCGTTTGTTCTCAGTATCACTAACCTGTACATTCTGTGGTGATTCATTGGTCTGCTTGGCAGGATATAATGGTCTACGGTTATTCCATTCCATTGTTATTATCTATGATACCTGCACACACTTATTTTTTCTGTCCCTGTTCTCTTTTTGCATTGTTTATTCATTGCCTGGTTGCTACTGGTTTCCATGTTCTGTGTTATTCTTTACGTTTTCGAAAGTTCGGGCAACTTGCAGCTGGCCTGCAATTGCACCTGATGTTTGTTGATGGGGTTAAACTTAAAGGGTGAGACTGCTAGGGAAAGAATGGGGTAATAGACTGCTGCATGCCGCCTGCAAATTGTGACTGTTTTGTTTGTCTGGTGTGTCTCCTGTCCGTTGTCGGTTCTAACTGGTTGTTGTGCTCTGCAGGAGGAGCCACGTCGGGCGCCCGCGCTCGCTCGGACCCCACACACCAACACGGTCATCATTCGCACCACCACCAATCCCATCACTCGCATCACCCGCACCACCAAAATGTAACCATGGGACTGTCGACCACCACACAGGCTGCCATGGACTGCGATAGCCCCGGGTCGTCCCAGACGATGCGTGCCGTGCACGTGCAGCAACAGCAGCAGCCTCCGCCGCCCGCACTGCAGCAGCAGTACTACCAGACCCAGCAGGCCAGGCCCTTGGTTTGGGGAGACCCGGCGCCGGTTTCTATGGTCCCCAACAACGGGAACAACCTGCCGCTGTCCGGGCATAGACACCCGGTGGCCCAGCTGGGCGGCGTGCACCAATCCCCGTCCTCCAGCCACTCGACCCCGAGCGGACACGGACTCGTGGGAAGTGGCGGTCGGAGCAGCGGCGGTTCGAGACACAGTTCCTCCAACTCGTCTTCCAACTCTGCGTCGGGCGCGGCGGACGTGAACGTGAACACTTATAACCCCCAGCAGCACTCGGTGGACTGTACCCAAGTGGGGTCCATGAACATGCAGTTGCGGACAAACGTTCCGGCTGCGACGAATAGCAGTAGCAGCAGTAGTAGTAATTACCTTGCAAACGCCACGGGTGCTTTCCCCTTCACGCTGGCTACGACGCAATCCACGGTGTCAGGGGGCATGATGATGGGAGATCCGGCGGTGGCGTCACGCCAAGCACGAGATCAGACTGATTCGCCGATGGTGGGCGTTTGTGTACAACAGAGCCCTGTAGCAAGCCACTCTTGATGAATGTCTCAAATGTAATTCTGCCAATACAAAAAATTTGTGTGTAGCTCATGTAAAATAGAAATTGTCAAGGGTGGGCAGCACCAGAATCAAATGATCTGCCCAAATTTAAAATAGCTCTATTTTTCTTGTACACATAGCTGTCCAATGTTGCTTGTTAGGTCGAACTATGTGAAACAGTCTCACTGTACAGTATGTGCGAAGAATGTCAGTGTGGATGTTGTCTTCGGGACAGTTTTCAATACACTAGGACACTTTCGAAAGGACTGGAATGGTATCCCCATAATACGGACATGTTTGTGACAGCACGTGCGGTAAGCAAATGAGCGATGGTGCCATGTTAAGAATTGTGCAACTGCTGACGTCGTTGTGGATGGTTGCGCAAGTGGAATTGTGTGCACTGCACCAAATAGCTCCTCCCTGTTGCATATTGCAACAGTTTGTAAATACTTGTGCCTGTACAGTTTTAGTCTGTCCCAATCAGACAGACGGTTGCCTGTAGTCCCCATCTTCATTCCATTCAGCCATCACTAGTAGTCGACATCCCTAAACTTGTACAGTTTTTTTGGCCCCCCAAAAAACCCCATTAGTTGTCATCTTTTTTATTCCACTGTCTGTTTGTAATCATATTTATTTGATGTGTTCTGCCCCAACGTGGACAGTAATACAAGGAAGGAAATTTTGTCGGTAGCTAGGTGGCCCGCTAGTGGGCCCTCATTGCTGAAGATGGATTTAAAGTCAACTGTGATTGAATTGGACCTGGTTTTATTCATCGTACAGAGGAGCATCCGGTTATGCTAGCCAATGCTGCTCAAACACAAGGAAATAGGATGCCATATGTATCGGAACCAGCGTCTATAATTCATTTCGCGACATTGCTGTCTGGAGCCCCCCTCCCCCCCAAAATTTGTAGATGATTTTTTCCTACAAAATCAGAGGAAATATTTTTTGTCCGTTTTAAATGATGTTAGAATTGTACTAGAGTAATTTTAGACCTGTACAAAGGGATGGTTTTGCTGTAATTTCTTGCAGGAGATTGTCAGTCCACGGTAATTTTTCTCCTTGGCAAAATGCCTAGCAATTTTAAACGTCTGTACAGTACGAGGAAGAGGAAGAAGTTGCACTGTACAAAACGCTTGGCTGTCACTGTAAAATGAACGCCTCCTTTATTTCCCTCCAGAGTGCATGTATAATTGTACCAGTAGTGTTCATTTCAGAAGTCACTCAAGTCTAACTTTATGATAGGAATCACATGCAGCGTACACCTGTACTGTATGTTCCACTTGGAAGAATGGAAGCGATCAATCAAATTAAACCAGACAAATCACACTTGATGAGGCCAAGCAATCCCTGGTTGTTGTCTCTTGTCTTTACTTCTGTTGTTTGTGACTGTTACCTAGGATACTGTAAGGTTGTGATCTCCAAGCAGATGTGGGGTCCGGTCATGTTTTTGAGACTTTTTCTCTATTCACTTTGAAAAACAGACTGAGCCTGATCCATCAACTGCTAAGGGATTATACAATGTACATACATATGTAACTGTCTTTATTTGCAAACAAATGATAATTGCATTGGAACACATATTGTACCATAGAAAGGTGAAAGAAATGCTAGGCTTCAGATCTATCTGATGTTTCTACATACATTGCTGAAGGGGTTGACGTCTTCTTTAGTCCTGTTAAAACCTTGGTACTTGCTCTCACATATCTTAAACCTTGGTACTTGCTCTCACACACATTTAAAACCTTGGTACTTGCTCTCACACACTACTTTTCCTAGTAACTAGTACTTGAAAAAATATCCCGTAATGCTTCTCCGCACACAAGTAATCGTAACAGTGATGCCGACAGTTGTCATGAAGGTTTTTTGGTGTACTTATAACTTCTTGTGAAACAAACAAACAACCCACTCAGCAAGGATGCTCTATATATCATAACCTCCTTGCATGCAGTAAAGCCCCCCCTCTTGCGGCACGCCGGTGGCGTCGCTGCGGCCGATTGAGTTGACAAAGCACTTGAAACGAATTTCATCGACAAGAAACGAATCCTTTTAGCTTTGTGTGTTTTGTTGTCTTTCTGGTCATACTTGTACGTTTTGAATGATATTCCCATTATAAAGTCAAGGGTAACAAAAATCCAGTTTAGGACGCAGCGACGACGCCTGCGGGTCCAGTGAGAGGGGGGGCTTAAGGACTGAACTTTTGCGTAGATTCAAGTCCGTGTATCAGTTGCGTATTGACATATTTTTGGTTTAGGTAAAGTTTGCTGGGTAGAAGTTGTTTTCTACTTTAATCCACCGTTGTGCAGCCTTGTTATCGAACCAAAAATAATAATTCTTTTGCCGCAAATTAGACCTAAACCAAAGAAATGTCAAAGCTAAACTCATACAGACTTAACTAAACGCACAAGTGTGTACGGGCCTTTTTGGCCAGACCATTTTTTTGTTCTCAGATTAGCCAGCTTTATTTTCATTCTAATTTGAAAAAAAGGTCACATCTATTCTGGACACAGCTCTAGGATTTAGGCAAACGTTATAGAAAGACATTGACTAAGAACGCAACACAAAGCAGAACCCAAACTTTGAACTGAGTGAGAAGTTGACACCATTTAACAACACCGAAATGCAAGTGGATGGGAAGAAAGAGGTATTTTGAGGAGCACTGAGATTCAGCTTACAATGCACATGTTTTCAAGATGACCTTCCTTGAAGGATAAGTTGGCTCCCTGTTCTTCCATGTCAGTGTAGAAGGTAAGTCAAAGTTCATGGTCAATTTGGGAACATATGCTTCCATAAATATGAATCCATGCAGCAAAAACCCAAATTTCACAATCAACACTATACTATTGACTGCAAATTATGCCGTAAAAGCTTGTAACGTTTACCTCGACATAACTTACATATTCGCCAAGTATGAAATGTCCCTCATTTGCCACCATCGCATTGAAGCATTCTCTCATGAATCATGCAAATAAGGCCATAATTTACATCTATAGCCAGATAACTTGCAAGTATGAAATTCCTATCCTTTGACAGAAAGTTATACAATTTCCTCATTGATTATACAAATAAGTCATGATATTAACGAATGCTAAAATGTCATACATTAAATGATATAAACCAATCTTGTAATTTAGATAAAAATGATTTAGGCACTGTCGTATATGGTTCGACACAAAGTATGCAAAATAGGACGCCATTTGCATAACTGATGATGAAAAGCTTCAATGTCCTGGTGTTAATATAAAGAAAACTTCAGTACCATTAGAATCTATGTGACCAAGGCGGAGGTAAGCATAAAATACAAAAGATACAGATTCATCATTTGCCAAACCTGTAGATGCTGAGATCGGTCATTTAGAAGAAAGAAACAACTTCGTACTGGCTAGCGCTGAGGCATGGGGTCGTCGAACTCTCGATTTCTTTAATTCTCACTGGACGATGTCACTTAACGTATACGTCCGGACATTTACGAGTTACACTAAGCATAAGTTACAGTCGGCAGCATTACATAGCAAGAGAAAGTACTGTGACAATGAATGATTGCCGAGTTTGTAGATGGATTTCTAATATATTTCTACAGTTAACTCCATAATCATATTTACCACATGTGGCAGGATTGACATAACAGGTGACTATCACATTTTCAAGATGTCAACCCAGAGACTACATAGACTGTAAAGTTTGATCCACTCACACCGGGAAGGACCGCTACTCTTTTCTATAAGTGTTATGGGTTCCTAAACATGCTCTAGGTGTGGCTCTCCTAAAACAAATGCATGGAACCTCCATTTAACGTTTTATCAGAGGGACGCCCCTAATCGAAGCTAGGTACTCATTTTAGTGAATTGAGGACATTTGTATAAAGTGCCTTTCCCAAGGGCACGAGTTATGCTGATGTTATCACACAAAATGAGACAAAGTTGATACAGATTTCGAGAGTTTATTGGAAGTCTATCATG
Organism: Branchiostoma lanceolatum; assembly: GCF_035083965.1. Classification (NCBI taxonomy): domain Eukaryota; kingdom Metazoa; phylum Chordata; class Leptocardii; order Amphioxiformes; family Branchiostomatidae; genus Branchiostoma; species Branchiostoma lanceolatum. Next base: position 8,671,630 of record NC_089725.1, read on the forward strand.
ATAAGATGACAATCATTCCACTTGTGGTATCTTTTGCCTACAAACCGATTTTTACCGAAAATTATTCATGTTTGATATTTTGTCCCGTTCCCTTGAATTAAGTCCCAAAAAGCGAGGCCCATTTTAATCATTTGGTCACGTGATTATAGTAGGAAATCTGCTCATGTAAGTTGGTTATCATGGCTTGTAATAAACTTTGGTTACTGCAGATAAAAACAAAACATGATAGGATCCGGACTTGTCCGTCTAGCTCTCGGTGGTACCAAAACTCTGTTTGGCCCATGGACCAATATGGATACAAATGATTGGTAAACCAGGAAAAGCAAACTGCAAAAATACCCGTGACTCAGTATCTATAATGACCCCACATTATCTACCTCTCATTTAGGCCACTCTGACTTGATTTTATGGGTGACATCTGCGCGCATTAGATTTCGTCCGTTTCCCCGATTGAAGTTAGCCAACAAAATGCATGTAAATCGTAGAAAAAGCTGTAAAATAAGGAAATATATGCCGTAAATTGCCAAAAATGTCGGAGATGGATAGTTATGTCATAGAATTAGTATATTTCTAACATCATTTTTAGTACCATGTGTGTCAGTGTGCAATTTATCTGACAAATGCATTTTGAGACCTGAACGAAATCTTCCAAAGTCAGAAAAAGAAGATGTGTAAAAATATATCTTAATTGATTGGTACACTATGTTCACTTATTTGACCAACCTTTTTGACTATTTCCTGATGGCAACTTTTTTGCCCAACTTTTTACTTCAGTTTTGGGGTGCCCAGAGGATGCCATCCATGTAATCAAATTAGTATTGCCTCTAATGAATGAAATGTGAAAAAAATACACGTAGCTAATAACGATAGTTTCAAACAACGCCAATCATATATACCAAATGACTGAGCGTCATGAATAAATTCCGGATGCAGGTTATTACATGTGCAAATAGACTCCTTCCATTATACATTTAGAGAAGGGCTATATAAAGGTGTGAGTCCGACTGAACAACATCTACACCACGAAAACATCAGTCGAACTACACTTCAGTTCTGTTTCACTTCTCTTTAGTGCGAGTCTTCGACTTCAAGGTAGGTGGAAACTTTCTACACATACAATCACACTGACAAACATAGACAAGACCATGAAGTAAACTAGCCTGAGTACCAGCCTTTTTAACTTTCGCAGTATATGTACGCTGCCGGCCAAAACAGCGGAGCTTGGGTAGCGAACGGAAGCTAAAAAGGCTGGTACTCAGGCTAGAAGTACCACTTGTAAAGGTGCGGAAGCACCTGTTTTGCCCTCCCCTTCACTTTTGTGATAATTCAAAATAAACAGATAGACAAGTAAACACGTTATCACTGTAGTCTACAATTGTAACAGGCACTTTCCATGTGTTTGTCAGTGACTAGTCAGCCACACTAGTAGTTTGGAGACAGCGGAAAGTTTAATGCTTTCTGACATCAAACGAGTTGTATTTTCCCATTTGGAACGAACTAATTCTTAGACACCTCAGTCCCACTTTCACACAGTCTGGCAGTGTTTTGGAGGAAGAACGTAAAAAAAGCTAGCAATCACTCACAAGTACTGAAAATTCACATTATCTGGCTTATTGTCTATTATGGACTTCTTGGCCTGGCTGGACACCCCATTCTTCAGTCTCTTTCTTTCAAGCTTAAGGAGCTACGTGCAAAGACTTATCCACTAAATTTGACTTTGTCATATCAGAAAACTAGCGGTGGCCAGCCAACCTTAGGTCGGCTCTAAACCGCGTTATAATTCTAACCTTCTTCCCGCTGCCTACCTCTGTAACCAATGGAGGATGGGTTCCAAACGGCTACTTCAGTGTGCTAAAGGTGAATGTCGTCTGATTTTCAGCATAACAAGATGAAAACTGCCCTGGTGTTGCTTCCAATTGCTGTTCTGGTCATCTCGTCACAGATCATGACTGCCGAACGCCATTTCAGGATCGGCAGGGGCATGGGTAAGACAAAACCACATTTTCTTGCTTTGGAAATAAAATGAAATTTCATCTGCTTTTCCAAATGAAAAGAAAAAAAAAACATGGCACGGACAGAAGTGTCAGTGATGTTAAACATAGCCGACCATGGCCTCCAAACCATGGTTGGAAGTTAGTCGTGAGCAAGGTCATCTGTGGTTGGGAGTTAGTCGGCGAGACTGCCCGCAAGACTTAAACGATCTTCTGCGCCAGCCGACTACAATTTTTGAAAAATGAAAGTCGCGAAAGTCATTGAACCAGAGGAGTGAACTAGAGCTAGAATAGGATGGATTCCAGGCTATTCCCAACCCTGCGCCGACCTTGGTTGGTGAGTGGTCTGGAGAAAAAAAGGCATGGGAAGGTCCTGTATTATGTGTGACAGGGGCTTAATAGACTGGCGAAGCCATATGCATTTTTTGCTTATAAAATCATTCCAATGAGCCGATTAACAAATGGCCCGGGAGACACAAACATAAACACCTGTGCTGTACGTGTTACACACTGGTAACTGTGCTCTTCTGCGAAGGCAGTAAAATAGATTAAAATTATGTAAGAATATTGTCTAGAATAGTTTCTTTTTGACATTGATGTCTCATACACCTGTCGTCTTTGCAGGGCAGTTGACGCAACCATGCGGCCATCACGTGCCCGCCACGTGATCACTGACGGCTGTCGCTGGGTAAAACTTGGAAAGTTCTCCGTCAAGATCAAGAACGAACGATAAACCTAGAAATTCAAGAAATCAAGTCATGATTCTTTTATGGTACCGATTATGCACGTTTTTTTCTGTAATGGACAAAGTTTGTAGGGGTCATTACTCTCCAAGCAGAGGTTGGTGGGGATAGCTGACAAAAAACGGGGCATAACGTTATGACAAAACGGTCACAATCTTCCCAACCAACCTCTGCTTGGAGAGTATGGGTCATGACTTTCTTTGACCTAACGTCATTTCCTCTTGTGACGAAAGACTGCCAATAAGATTTATAAACTGGATGAAGTTTGTGCTATTTCTTGTCATATCATGAATATATCATACTAGTAGTTTGAGATAACATAACTACTCTCAGTTAAGTAAATTGTGCCATTATGTGGAAATCTGTAGAAAAAGGATTATAGATCTTATCACACTATCAACTGTAAGTTGTGCTATTGTTACAAGTTTGGCCATTGAAAATACTAGAGAGACAGAAAGCCGCATTTTGGCACCCACATCATAGTAGGCCAATAAAAAGTGTTGAACTATAACGTTGGGTAACATAAATTCGCGGGGTACTTAAATTCGCGATTTTTCGAAAACGGGGTATTTAGGGATATGTGCTAGATGCAACATAAGTAATACCGCTAGAAATGCAAACCTGACAGACTAACGTATTCAGAACACTGTCTGAAAAGCTTCGATAAGCATGCATTATAAGGCGACGAGGTCAAAAACTCTCCGTCCCTTATTGGAACAGTCTGAGGGCTTCGTGGGAGAATTACACAACATGGTTGTCGGCTGGTTTATAAGAAAAATGTCACATCCGCTTCCTGCTAAACACAATTATTTACAAGACAACTTATTACAATCTCTTTTGCTAACCTGCAACTGGCTTCTAAGTGTGATCAATCATCAAAACTCCTCTCTGTTGCTACAACCTACGGCACGTGTATTTTCCCGCCGCCATATTGTTAACCAGAATCCTGTTGTCAAGCAGACGACAAAGGTTTGTGAGGAACACTTTTTTGTCTAAATGCTGCGTGTGATAGTGGACTGGGGAAGATATTTTCCTCAAAGTTTGCTCCTAACACAACAAGGAACACATGGACATAGTAGTATTACCATTGCTACGGCATCCAGCTAACTTACCATGAATAATGTAACGTTACACGTTGCCCGATGATGACGATGGGCCGACTTTGAGTGAAGTTCTACCGACTCAACACACGGGTTGTTCCCGAACTGGCCTGATGTGTGCGGTACGGCCGTTTTTTCGTGTATTTTTTTTACTTGGACACGTCTATATCCATAGCACTCTCCTCAAGCCAAGGGTGGAACGAATAGCTGCTGTATAAAATGTGATTAGCGGTAAGATATTCAAGACGAATCTTCTCTCCCGAATTAATGTGCCCCCCTGTCCGACAGCACCGTCATTGTGCGTGCGGCGGACGGCAGTTTCAAGTTGAAATATTATGGTGTCAGCACACTAGAGACAAAATCTACCATATATATGATTAGTGCAAAGATAGTACATGATACTGACAGAATTATAGAAAAAAAGGATGGTTTATTGTTCTGCTAGATTGATTTCAGTCAACCATTATCGGAAAAATCCCGAATTTATGTTACCCAACGTTATTGCTCGTTCTCATATAAATGTACACATTTTGTAATCTCCGTTACCGATTGAAATAAGACATTCCTGGCATTAGGATATGCCACATATAAGATGTCAAACTGTAGTTTTCATGACGACGTAAAACTTTTCTAGCTTTTAGAAACGGCAGTTTGGTACCTTATATGTGGCATATCTTAATGTCAGGAACGTCTTACTTCTTATGGTAACGGAGATTACAAAATGTGTACATTTAAATGAGAACTAGAGTTCCACGACCTCATACCTTCGCCGACTGATGTTAGCCTTTTCGAGTGAATGCTTATCACTCAGTATGTAAATAAGGTCCTCGATTGCATGAATTTCAAGTGATCCTTTTCTCTACACAAAACACAGCATTAAAGTAAAATCTTAGAAAAGAGGGCCATTGTAGCATTTCCTCATATATTATGTAAATGAGGCCATCATGATTTATGTCTGATAACGTCCACATTTGATTATCTCCCAAACGCCACAAGAATGAAATCCCATCATTTACCACTCTGGAATTATAGTATTTTGTCATAAATTAGGCAAATTAGGTATTCGTTTGCATAATTGATATCTATCAATATTCCTCTCTTTCTCAGTTACATGTCACGTGTTTGACTACAATGGAATGCAAGGGTTTGTATACTTTTTCACATCACAGATCCTGATTTGCATGATTCTTATACGATCATGTAAATCATCACTCAAACTATGTACATCCCTACAAATCATGACGATCCGTCATCACCTTCTTGAGTTACTAGTATTCTCTTTCAAAGTTTAAAACAAACCCATACCTATACCTACACGAGTTCTCCCAAGAGTTTTAAAATAATCATTGTTAGAATATTTTTGCTTAATTGGTATCATAACTTTTATCTTTACTACAGAAAATAAGGCAATTTGTTGGCAATGTATTTGCTTCAATTATGCCCTTATTTTCATAGTCGACATATCAATCAGTTTTTATCAAACCTATACCTTCCAAACAGAGAGAGCGTTAGATCGTAAGGCTGCTGTGTGACCTCCCTGACCCCAAAACCGCACCAGGCAAGTAAAGTATCACATGTGTCCTCCAGGGACGTCTCACAGGGAGCCTGCTCCGGTAAACTAGGTCACCTGTCAGTGCAATTTAACCTAAATATATAGACTTAAAAATAGCAAATTGAAAGGGAATTGTAGACATTTCCTTATAAATTATGTTAATGAGGCCTTGTCATGCATGATTTTTGTCTGATATTGTTCACCTTTACTTAGCTTCCTAATGATACAAGAATGAAATTCCAATAATTTACTATTGTGGTATTTTCAATTAGTATTTTCTCATTAATTATGCAAAATAGGTAGCTATTAGCATTATTGGTATCTATCGATACCTCTCTCTTTTTCAGCTATATATGTCACATGTTTGAGAGTCCTATTTTGAAAGGCAGCAGATTTATAAACTTTCCTGGCTAATTATGCAAATTAGCTCCTGATTTGCATAATGAATATTCAATTATGTAAATCATTAATCGAGCTATCTACATACCACAAATCAAGACGATCCGTTGACCATAAGTCTAGTTATTCATGTCCAAAGGTCAAAACAAATAAATTAAAAACACCCGCTGCAGCTCCAAACAAGCCGCTAGAGGGCCTAAACGTGCACAACTTACTTCATGTGGCATGGACTATCTACCACACAAAAATCATGACCGTAGCACTTGCAGAAAATTCGACCTCAAACTTTGAAGCTACACTGCAGTACCCAAAGTACCCGCTAGGAGGCCCATCATCGAACTTGACCTTCCCCTTTAATAAATCTTCCTATTCACTAAATATTATGCACAACCATCAACAGCTTCTCGAGTTATCCTGTCAACAAACAAATAGGCATACATAAACAGCCCACTGTAGTACCGCAGGAAAATGCCAGGTGACCCATTTTTAAACTTGAGCTTCGTTTCTACAATCTCTACGTACCCACCAAAAATCATGCAGATCCATCGTCAATACGTCGAGTTATGTTGTCTACATACAAACACACTAACAAAAAAAGTCCACTGGAGCACTTTAGGAAAACGCCAGGTTAACCATTTTCGAACTTGACCTTTGTTCCCACAACCGCCACTTACCTACCAAAAATTAGCAAGATCCGTCAAAGTTCTCTCGACTTATGATCTCGACATACATACGGACCCACTTTACAGCTGGTGTAACCGATAACATAACCTTACCGCGAATGCATACATTCCCGGCGAAGGTAATTATAATTACTATACATGTAAATGATGGCAATTTCATACATGTGGTATTTGAAAATTATGCGAATGTGAACATCATTGAATCAAATTATACTAATAAGGACCTCATTTGCATAATTAATGATAAATGTTAGCATAACCTTTGATAAGCTCATACTTTGGACAACTTCTGTTATTTGGCTGATGACGATCAACTGGTATGATTCATGATTGATGAGAAACACTCCTAAATACGTCAGTCATAAAGGTTAAAATCATTTGGCGAAGATATGAGGTCGTGGAACTCTAGTTATGTATATTTCGTTTTTGGTTTTCTTCTTTCCTACCCATTTCAACTTGGAAAGCTCCCCTATACTTTGTACCTGTATTTAGTATGTAGTCACACAAACGCCATATGGATCTGTGCTATGTTGGATTGAAATGTACATGTATGAATATATGAATGAAAATTGTAGGAATGTTGACATTTAGGCAATTTTAGACGGCAGACACAAAGCTTTGATTTTTATGTGACTAGCCTTTGTTGTAAATTTGCAACCTTGCACCATAGACATTGTTATAGATTAACTACTAGCAAATGTGTATTTGTAAGTATTCTGTAATTAAATTTGCAAGGCCAATAATTATCGTATCATTTGATGTAATTTTTCATAACTACAGGTGTATTGTGGTAACGTTATTGTTTTGTTTTGCAATTGGAACTTTACTCAACTCGGGGCATTCAACCATTTAATGTAGCTGTACATGTATACAGACAAAAATGTTAATGCCATACCTCGTTGTGTGTGGTACTATATACAAGAAACTATTAGTTGGTTGATAATTGATTGAAACTATATTTCAGTTTAATTTCATTGATTTGTCTGGCATTTTGAGGTCCATTAATATGCACGATGTTGTGAATATAATTTCATATATGAACAAATAAGGAAATCAAACCAAGATGTCATCATGATGAAATATTGTTGTGCTGATATTATATGTGTATATACCATCATCATATAAGATCAAGTTATAGTTTAAGAAATTCAGGGCATTCTCTGGTATCATAGTGTACTGCTATTTCAAAAGGTTTTGATCGACAGCTGTCAATCACCGCATTATCAGGAAGAAATACAGTACAGTAAAAGGGTGTATCTACAGTAAAGCGATTTCAGTAAGTCTTCAAAATTGTTTGAAAAGAACACAAACTGAGTCAAGTTATGGCGAAGAGGTGATTTTCCCAATCAAGGAAGAAAATAATATGAAGCAAATTAGTTAACGATTTATATTCGAGAATAGATGTACGATTTTTATTACTAAAATTGTTAAGCATAAGAATACTGACAGAACAACTATGTCTATGTTTTTATGCTCTTCATAAACACCAACATGTCTCAATAGACATGAAATTTGGTAGCCTCTGCTACATGCCAAATTTGGCATCTCAAGTTTGGAGGCAAAACCATAGAATTTTCCAACTTGTAGTTTTTACTAAATATGATAGGGGGCGCCGCAACTGCATATGTGTTGCTATTTCACAATAATTCATCAAAGCTAAAAATTTGGTGCTTTTTTGTGGGCAATTGTTAACAAGGACTTGTTTTTCGCGTTACAAAGTTGTACCATATCCTTATAGTACTGCAGGCCTGACCAAAGGGAATGTTTTGTATTCTTTTCATTTCGAGGTATAAAAGCTGTCTCAGGTGCTCAGGTAGTGCTGCGTACCGGTACTGTACCGTAAAAATTGATTAGGTACAGCTCCAAAATACCGGATCATGAAGTACCGGTACTGTACCGATATAAATTCATACCAAGTATGTGCGCATTTTGTCACTAATCTCCTGACCTCATACAACACCAAACGTGACCAAAGTGACACCTTGGAACAGCGTAACCAATAGGCAACAGATCATTCAGGCAGGCAGGCAGGGAGTTATGAAGGGAGTTTGGCGGTAGGAAACCTAGTAATGTTCTTTCAATAAAGATACTGACAAGTTGAAAATAGTTTATTATCTTCGCCGAGTACTTGTACTCGGAGAAGATTATGTTTTCGGTTGAGAAATCTGTTAGGTGGGTCTGTATGTATGTATGTATGTCAAGAGCATAACTCAAGAAAACTTCGATGAATCTTTATGATTTTTGGTAGGTGTGTAGTGGTTGTGCAAAGGAAGGTCAAGTTCGAAAATGGTTAACCTTGGGTTTTTTAACAGTACTGCAGCGCACTTTGCATCTTTTTGTGTTTGTATGCAGGCAAAAAAGTGACGGAAACGTTGATGGATCTTCATGGTTTTTTGTAGGTGTGTAGATATTGTGGAAACGGAGGTCAAGTTCGAAAATGATTTATCTGGCGCTTTCCTACAGTACTGCAGTATGCTTTGTGTGTACGTGATTTTGTATGTCGCCAACATAACTCGATGAGCTGTTGACGGTTGTGCATGATATTGAATAGATAGGTAGGGGTGTCAAAGAAGAAGGTCAAGTTTGATAATGGGACTCCTAGCGGATACTTAAGGTACTGCAGCGGAGCTTCAAAGTTTGAGGCCAAATTTTCTGGAGGTGTCAGGCTCATCATTTTTAGGTGGTAGATAGTTTCTGGGTCAGCAAGTGAGTGGTGTAAATTAAGACCCCCTAGCTGCTTGTTTGGTACTGCAGTTGGCGTTTTTGTTGTTACCTTTGGAGACGAATAACTCCAGCAGGGATTGATGGATTATCATGATTTATTGCATGTGAAATAATTTGCATAATAAATGAGGAAAGTTTATCACTCCGCCAAAAGCTTGTAGTCAAATTTCATGCAAGTGTTATAGTCATGATTTTTATGTGATTTATAGCTCTTGGGACAGGGAGTAAGTGATGTAAGTTTAGACCCCCTAGTGGCTTGCTTAGAACTGCAGTGGGCTTTTTTTATGTTACCTTTAGAGGCAAATATCTCGGGGAGGGTTTGATGAATTTGCATTGTTTTTGACAGGTTACTGTAATCATCATCTTTACCCTTGGCACATATAATTCAAACGCTCTTCTAACAACAGCAATTATAATTACATAGGCATTGATTGTAACATAAATTTCAAATCCAACTTGCAAACCACTATACCCTGTACATAACACACACATGTCAATTGAACTTTATAAAAACACCGCTCTCTGCACTCTTTATAGAAACCATTGCTTATTCGGCGAAGATATGTGTTCGTGGAACTCTAGTTTATGTTTCTGTCATTTTTGAAGAGGTTCAGATAAACGCATGTTAATTTTTCAAATTGTTCAGGTACAGGTCCGGACCTGTACCTAAACCTCTGTACCGGATGTTACGTTTAGGTACGCAACACTCGTCTCAGGCCTTCACTAAGGTCATTCCGTGCTAGGTTTGGTTTCCTTAGCAAGCACGAAGCCACTTTCAACCAGGGAGACGGGGGTTTCAAGATTTTATTTTGGTTCACGCGAGTTGTTTGAGGGGACAACGTTTTTAGTCGGCGGCCCATCATCGGGGCATGTTTAGGGATCGAACCCAGGACCTCTTGGCTTCTGAGTCAACTACGCTGAATCATTTATTTCACGACAAGGGATTCACTGCAAGCATAGCTTTCCGAGTTCATTTGAAAAGGCCAAACATCAAAGGACGTTTTCAATCCAATTTGCCAAGGCATCAGTACCCGATTGATGAACTTTGGGTCTTAGTTTAGACTGATTGCAAGGAGCTCTTATGGTCAGGATCAGGAAGGAATGACAAAAAACAGGGACTATTTCTTGAACACCAGACGTAACGTATCGAGGTTTGCGGTTTTGTTGAGGGATCACATAAGGTCTGGCTGCTAAAGACTTACTGCGTATCTAGGTATGTACACTGCAGTACTGGCCAAACAAAGTAGGTGTCGCTGTGAGACCGTACACAATCCTACTTGTTTTGGGGGAAACTATACGAAACCATAGATTTGACCAGTTCGTTTCCTTCTGTAAAACAAATTCTGAAACTCTTTTTGACAAAGAGGATAAATTATAATTTCTTTTGGGCCTTAAGAAGAATGTGTGGTTATTTTTGACGCAAGAAATGCTACTCGGGTTTTCTTTTACCAATGAACCAATTTTCTCTCTCCCTCTAAGATTAAAGATCAGATCAAATTGCTAAAACTATTTGCGACTAATTTATGGTTTCAGTGCCTTGCAGAATAAAATCAGATACAGGTGATGCCTAACTCTTACTAGTCTTAAATTTACGTTTCTTTTTAAACAAAATCTAAAGTAGTCATATATATATACTTTGCAACGGCCAATGTGATGTTGGGTTCTTTTCCAACATCAAAATTACTCAATCGACAAGAAATATTGCAGCGTTTGGTACATGCCAAAGTTTAAAAGCCAAACCAAATAATTTTCTACCCTGCACTCTTTTACAAAATCCGATAGGTGACGCTCAAATTCCATATGATCCCATACGTGTTGCTATTTCACAGCAGTTCATTGAACTTGAAGTAAGGCCTCATGGACTTTACTATATGCTCTTGGTAACAAGTTGCCAGAAAGGTTGAGCAAATGACTGAACACACAGAATATGATTTAGCAAACAATAAGTTCTATATTTTTGTTATTTCAAATCTTTTTCCTGGACTTTGGAAGACTGCGCTCTAAACATATTTTGCGGCTAGTTGTACTCATGATACACATGGCAGGAAATACTATCGGAAAAGGAATTTCACAATTGAATAATATCAGTTTTCCAATATTTGTGGCAACATCTACATCATAGATATGCTTCTCTTGAAGCTTCTTTGAACGATTTACAGAATGGTCGGAAAGTTTCCCTTTCTTAGAAAATTTGATGCGCGAGGGGATGTCATCCATATATTCATGTCAGTTGGGCCCAGAATAATTTGGCATCCTTTTTTGTGAACAATGGAGAACTTTATTTGTTTTTTTCAGAATTAAGCTTAATTTTCACAAATGTTGTAGAAAGGGATTTACGTGCAGACGCTTCTTGTTTTGTAAACAAAAGAGGGATTAAAAGGGCCTCTATGAAGAATTTTATTTTTCGGAATTAATGTTGTACAAAAAGGCTTAGAGTGCAGGCGTTTCTTTTCCTTACGCTTTCCTTTAAAAGATTCGGCAAGCCATTCTAGGTTATCAACAAGGTAAGGCTATTCCAAATGATAGATTTTTTTACACTGTGACAGTATAAAAACTTATAAACTTATAATCGGGGTGGGTACTTATTTACCCGTGTTTCTACAGAGCTCATCTTAAATGGCCAAACATCGTCGGATGTAATTTTATACTTTAATTTTGAAAAAAAAAGCCAGAACCCTAGTGGAAAAAATTGGGGTTTCACTGCACTTACTTTGAAGGAAACTTTTTTCATAGCCAAATTAAAGATGTAGAAACTGGATTGAAGTGATTAGGCCACACCATCCTAATTTCTTGGTTAATGGATATAAAAAATGCTAGGTTGGAAAATGAACATGAAAACAGAACCTCAGAGGAAAATTTGTACTTTGGTGCACAGTTTAAGGGAGTAAACAGGGTCAGGTGCAAGTTTTCACCCCAGCCTTCTATTTTGATGATGTCCTCATGCTAAAACTTTACAAGAAAAATCCGTTGACCAAGAAATTAAATTGGTGTGGCGTTACAGTATTGTTTGAAAGCCAAAATTGCATGTAGGGGTGTTTAATTTCTCAAGTCCTCATTTTGGGATAGGCAAACTGCTTCAAACACAACGGCTTGGCTAGGAGCAAATGCAGACTTTGGCAGCCAGAGGTAGCTTATGTGTGCGCCTTTTATGGGAGGGGGGGGCGACCGTTATTTGATGCCTTCTCTTTTCTCAAGCCTCTGGCAAACTTGTGCGTATATACAAGTCGGCATGAGTTGCGTATTAACATGTTTTTAGATTAAGTTTGCAGCCGAATAAGTGATTTCTTAGGTTCGATCACTAGGCTGCACAAAGTAGAAAACAACTCTTTCCCCGCAAACCTTACTTAACACACTTGAATATACGCACAAGTGTGATAGGACCTTACCAAAAGGTTCTCACTAGTCGTAAGCGGGAATCTCAGTCGACTGCGACCTGTTGGCGACTTCGCTGCGATCGAAACTGGATTTGTGTTACCGTTGGCTCATCAATGTGTATATCAATGAAATGCAAGACACAAAAGTATGACTTAAAGGCAACAAAACACAGAGCATTAAAAGATTTGTTTCTTATCGATGAACTTAATTGAGCTGTCAAATCGCCGGGCCACAGTTTCAGTGATATTCCCTCTTTAGCCTACTAACTAACTAACTAACTAACTAACTAACTAACTAACTAACTAACTAACTAACTAACTAACTAACTAACTAACTAACTCACTCACTCACTCACTCACTCACTCACTCACTCACTCACTCACTCACTCACTCACTCACTCACTCACTCACTCACTCACTCACTCACTCACTCACTCACTCACTCACTCACTCACTCACTCACTCACTCACTCACTCACTCACTCACTCACTCACTCACTCACTCACTCACTCACTCACTCACTCACTCACTCACTCACTCACTCCAATGACCTCAGTATATCCATGTAAAGGGGCATTCTATTCTGGGAGCGACGCCTTGGAAAAGAATACTCCTTTAAGCGTGAATCTCACTAAACTGCCTCACTGTGACCTTAATCAGATTGGTCACCATTGACTTTACAATATCATGCAAAATGTACAAGTAGACATGACTGAAAGAAGAAAAAAGTGTAAAAAGATTCGTATGTTTATCAATGAAATTTGTTCAGTACTCTGGGCCACAGCAAGGTGGTAGTTTCAGTAAGATCCCCGCTTTAGCCTTTCAAACAGACATTCTGAGAGGGTTTGTGGAAAAAGCTGGCTACCTACTAGGCCTGTCTACCACATCAGGCTTCTCAGATACCCCATTCATATCTAGACGTTAGAAACTCCTCCAATAATTGTAAAATCCCATTGTCATCCCATACTACTACACCATATTGTATAAGATAGACGGATTAGCCTAATAGAATGTTATCTATGTACCAGTGAATGCCATACTTTTTACCTTGTACAATTGTTGTGCAATAAAGTTATTATTATCCCCACAAACGTGAAAGTTTCTGGGGCCTGGTAGGGGCCAGCTTTTTCCACAAACCCATTCTGAGACTCCCCTATTCTGACCTTTGACATAAGGCTAACAAGTGACCACTCAAAGAATGACACAGAGACTCTCGTAGGTCAGGGGTTACATGTCTGACCCCTGACCTCTGGTGCTGATGACCCCTGCTGCTGATGACCTCTGCTGCTGATGACCTCTGCCCTCCATCAAAGCCACCGTGCAGTGAAAGACACCTGTCCTGGAACCCCCCGTCACACCTGTCCTGGAGTCACCTGTCCTAGCTGTTGGCAGTCTTAGGTTTTACTTACCATGTTGCACAGGTAACTGGACATAGTACCAAAACTGACCCTTAGGCCACACCAACGCAATTTCTTGGTTAACTGATTTTTTTATTTTAGCACGAGGACATCATTAGAACAGAAGGCCGGGGTGAAAACTTGCACCTGACCCTGTTCACTCCCTGAAACTGTGTGCACCAAAGTAGAGACTTTCCTCTGAGATTCTGTTTTCATGTTCATTTTCCAATTTTTTAAAATTCCAAGAAATTAAATTGGTGTGGCCATCCCCTGAAATCGATACCATACAGATATACAGATACAGACTGATCTCCATTTTACTCGGGTTATTTTGGCAACACAAAATACATTTCTTAACAATACAAAAGTTATAATGGATTGCAAGAAACATCGTGCTTCAGACTATGCGGATGCAAAATGTGACGTCACATATTTTAATTCATGACCAAAAAGGTTTAAATATCTAATCTTGACATGAGAGCTTAAATGCATGACAAACAAATTTTAGTATTTTAAGAGTATTGACAAAAGCACAATGTGAAATAGAATAAAGTACCATGTCCAGCCCTGTGCTCCAATGCTGTTACAGTAAAGTGTCCTGTTTTATGGTTTGGATCATACCCGCAGCATGGAGAAAAAACAAGCACATCTGCCAGAATATGGAATTGCCTGGACGATTTCCTGAATCCACAGACTACACAAACTTCTCTTAGACTATCTGAATATAGTTTTTAAGATCATTCAAACTTTTAAAACCTTTTTGGTGCTTCCAAGACTGAAAAAATGGCTTGATATCAATAGACTTAAGGATCCTCCTATTGGATGTTGTTGTTTTGAATCCCTGGGTTACACATTATGGCCTAAGAGAGAATGCTAAGGAAAGTCGTTAGAATCAACCATCTTGACAATTTAAGTAAATGTTCAACATTAAGTTTCAATCAAGAGAAGCTGCACTCTAATGACTAACAAGACTAACAGCCCGAGATTATACCCGAGGTCCCATCAGGGATGTGAGTCACATTTCATTTTTCTTTAATTACTGTTACAGTAACGAGAACAGGCTAAGCAGTCATTATGCAGGCTTAAAGCCTGGCCAGCTTCTGGAGAAGCCCAAGTTATGAATTCAATAAATCAATCAGTTGTTAATTTGTACTTAATATATGTATCAGTCTGAGGGAACTGTCTTTTATATCTCAGCACTATACATGGCGTATCTTAAGACCATATCTGCCTCCAAACGAAGCTTACATCGTAAGTTGGTATTTGCCTTCAAACAAAGCTATAAATGATAAACATTTTATTCTTATTTTTTTTACCACATTTGGGGAAGGATCGACCCAACAGGTGACTATCATCACCTTTTCAAGATGTCAACCAAGACCAAACTGTAAGGTTTGAACCATCGCACACCAGGGCATGCCCCTACTCTTTTTCAAAAGGTGTGGTGGGTTCATTAACGTACGCGGGGTGTGGCTCTCCCCAAACACGGGACCTCCATTTAACGTCCTATCCGAGGGACCTCCCTAACCGAAGCTAGGTACTCATTTACACCTGAGTGAAGTGAGGAAATTTATGTTAAGTGCCTTTCCCATGGGCACAACGTCCGGGCGCATGTCCAGACATGTCTGGAGGCAGGCCGGGTTTGAACTCGGGTTCCCTTGTTTGACGACCGAATGTTCTAGTCGTTACGCCACACGATGCCACTTATCTTGAGTCGGTATCTGCCTTCAAACAAAGCTACCACTTTAAGTCAGTATCTGCCTTCAAACAAAGCTTACATTTTAAGATGGTATCTGCCTTTACATCTATTTAGATAGTTGAATCCGTCTGAGGTAATCAGTGCAGTTGGTCTGCTGTGCGGCTGTGAATCATAGTGACAAGTGGTTTCGCTCCACCACGGCTACTCCGCACTCGCCGCAAGACTAACAGCCAAAACCCTACATGGCACAATTATATATACATAGTGCCTGAATAACGACCTCACGATAAGGGCCACACATTAGGCCCCCATCCTCAAGCTAATCACTAAAGCTAAAGTCCTATGCCGACTGTACGCCACACCCCTGAAAGCACCAGTGAAAGCACCCCTGTACGGCAACCAGGGAGTCGTCCTCATCCCACCATGGACGATCCGCTCAGGTGCCACACGCAAACCGAGAGGGTTCCCTTTCCCCGAGCAGTTTTCAGCGGTCACAATGGTCCAAAACTGCTGCTTCAAAGAGGAATAGGATCCCTGGTCCCCCGTTAGCTCGCATGCTTAGGTGACCGACAGTGGTGCACAAGCAGACGACAACCGCACGGCGGACGAGCCGAAGCCGCCCAGTGTAACGATCGCCTTCACACGTTCCCACAAGCCACATTGCTGTGCGATCCGCCACTACAGCCCCACCACCTCGACACTCCCCGGTACAGTGAGGCCGTGAGCTACAACTATTTCAATGCATTCATAATTAATACCCTAACGGAGTGTACCAGTGAGGACGTCGTGATGGAAGGCTAACCGCTGAGGCGCCCATTAGGGTGTAGCCGACCCACGTGTGACAAGGGGACCATGCCGCAGCCAGCAAATCAGCCCGGTACCGCCTGCCGCGGAGGGCAAGCCCTCCCGACCCGTGGGGTACCATCCACAGACTGCCTGGGTTATTGTGACCACCACTGCCCTCGGCGCGATGAGTCAGGGTTCAACACAAGGTATCACACAAGGACAGACTTTTCATTGACTGGCTGAACGATAATAATGTGGGCTATGAGATCCGGTATCGCCTGCAGATGCTGGGACCCATTAACTTCCACTGCCTTCAAGACGTAGTCTTGGACACCCCGGCGGTTTCCGGAAGGCCTGACCCGAAGTCACCCTGCCTGTGGAACTGTCGCCCGTATTATCGTTCCGATTGCACGTACCACACCAAGGACCACACCAAGCCAGTACTAGAACTCGCTGTCCCGCGGACTCTCACCATCTAACAGGGGTTAAACGCACAGTATGCTAACAACAGCCTAACCGTCTATCCAGTTTTGGAGCACCACTTATTTCCGGGCGCTCACTGATGGCCAAAGCACAGCAAGCTACCGCACCTGTTACCGCTGACTGATTCTTTCTAATTGGGTACCTGCCCAAATTAAATGGAACAACACATCAATGATTTTACTTGGGTACCTGCCCAAACCAGGTGAAACAACACCTACATGACTTTAATTGGGTACCTGCCCAAACCAGGTGTAACAACACCTACATGAATTTAATTGGGTACCTGCCCAAACAACAACACATCCATGACCTTAATTGGGTACCTGCCCGACAAGGCTAGGGAGGTAGAGGGAGCCTATCCCCTGCACTCTGGTAGAGATCCAGCCCATCACCAACAATAGAGCACACATTACCTAATACTAATAATAACTTTATTGCAAGTTCATGCCCGAAGGCTAATTGCAGACAAACAAGTACATGGAAATACACTCGAAAAAGTTATCTAGCTAGTCTACTGTGAAAGTTAGTGATACTAACTACTGCGTGCATACAGTGCGCCTACACTTACATATACAAATGATCCTCCCTAATGATAAAATGATCACACTGCCTACCTGTTTGGGTGAGCTAAAACAGACAGAAATGTCAGACCACCCTTCATAGGCTCCCCTAGTACTGGTGCTGCCATCCCCCCCCCCCCCCCCCCGTACTGGCAGGTACCAACTTAAGATGTTACAGCACCAATGATAATTATAAACCACCTTATTATCACAGTAGGATGATGCAATGTTTAAACTCACAATTTTGAAACTATTAGGATCGTAAAACTATTGGTTAGGAATTCACATATAGCTTATATATCAGCATACACTGAAGTTTGCTGTCCAAGTTGGAACGTTGTTGAAATAAACCGCAGGTATCTATAGGTAGATGTGAAATCAAATCGAAGTCCACAACATGGATTTTTATTATGAGACCAGCTGAAATACATGTACATACATTGAATTATTCATTCATAAAAGCTTCAGGGCACAATGTCGTAAACTATAATGTCCATTCACTTTATTTCACATATTTATTAAGAATTGTTACATATATGACAATTTCGTGGCGAATTCGAATCACTGCGTTGAAAACAAAAATGACTTCACACAAACATGCAGTTCATCATAGAAGTTTACAGCAGGCCGCCTGGTGTGCAAGCTAGCTAGTGTTGAGTAAAATGTATGTTGACCTATTTGGCTGCTCTACACAAGGAAGAACTGAGAAAACTTGTTCTAGACTCATCATTTGTTGCCCGTGTATTTTTTTTTTTTTTGCAGAAAAATAGTGTTTGAGGTCAAAATAGGTTTGGTTGAAACAAAAACATGGCACAATTCCCTCCAATTTACCTCATGACTCATACAGATCTTACTCCTACAAAAATCTTAAGTTACTACTTTCAATTGTGGTTATAAACAAGTTAATAAAGTAGAGTATAGCGAGAAGCTAGATAGTACAGAACATAAAATGTCTCTATTACAAGCCATAGTCTTTCACAAACATGCAAATCAACTTACTGAGTAGTAAAACCGTAAGGGGGAAAAAACAGAAAAGATCAGGCAAGTAACCAGTGCAGGGATCCGACCTCCTTGGTTAAAACACCGGGAACGAACCAGACGGCAAACGTCGCATCGGCAAATGAGAGACAAATCATAAGAGAAAAATAGTGTAGCCTAGAAAATACCTGCCTCCGTGGAGGGGGCTCTGAAGACTCAAACCCAGGTCGTACACCGTATTCGTGTCCGTGCAACGTGCTAGCGATCAAAACCATAGAGACAGTAACCATATCTATTACTGTACATCAACATTGGAACATTTTGGGGCTGTTCTCTCTTGTCATATTATGTGCAAACTACACCACCATGCCTCGGAGCTTTGCTCTGACGTTCCTCTCGCCGGCACTATGTATTTAAGCCCCTGTTTGGAAATAAGGGGCCCTGGTGTGTTGCAAGGCTATTCAAAGCCTTTTAAACTAATTTTCACTTCGGGCAAGCAGCCCGCACCAGCGTCATAGTCCAATTAACAAGGCATATAATTTGGGTGTCCGCTCAGTCCAGACTTCGTCCATGCAGGACTCGGTGGTGTACAATATTCCAATCTGTTTGCACTTAATAATGGCCTGTTGGGAGGATCATTGTCCCAATCACACTCATGGTGATAACCCCTGCGTTTGTGTTAATGTACAACAATAGATATGATCACTGACTCTGTGGTTCTAAACTCTAGCAACGTTGCAAGGACAGGAAAACGGCGTACGATTTGAATATGACTCGACAGAACCCCCGCAACGAAGGCGAGTATCTTCTAGGACTGCACAATCTTCCGCCTATGATTTTCCCTTTATTTGTCGATGTAATGTTCGCAGTCAGGATCCATCCCAGCACTGTAACCCAGGAGACCGAATCCTCTGCACTGGTCACGTGACCGACCACTTCTGTTTTCTTCCACCTTACGATAGAACTCCTCAGCAAGTTGATTTTGCATGTTTGTTAAAAAACACTATTTTATTTTTAAAAAGGCATCTTGTATATCCTCTACTTTCAAATTTCTCGCTATAATCTTCTTCGTTCAACTGATTTTGGAACCACAATCAAAACAGGTTACGAAAGATTTAAGTGCGAAGAGAAACCAGATTAACATGGAAGTTGTTTTATAATCTTCATTCCACTAGAAATGTTAAGTCCAAAATGTGATGAAACTCCGTCCATGGTTTGAGAGTATTTTGCTTTCAGATGTACCACGGTGACCGTTTTCTCCTAAATTTCATCAGACAAATGAAATGTCGAAGGATTTTTTTATAAGTTTCTTCCGGCAGTGACTGCTGAGACAATCATACGGATGTATGTGGATGTGATGATGTGTTAAAGATCAATGTCAAAGACTCAAAGGTCAACGAATGCGTGTTTTGCAATGTTGAAACCCTGCCTCTGGACCAAGAGGTCAGGAGTTCGAATCCCCGCTGTTGTCGCTCATCGTGCAAGGGTTGCAGTCTTCAGGACGCTATGTTCAATCGCTCAAGTTAAACTAACCCACCTCTCCAGCATAAATATGAATATCCTAAAAGTATGTACATATAGCACATTTATCATGATGAAAGACGCTGACGCATTGCATGGCGTGCACACAATTTTATTATGGTACGATGCGTTAGAATGTGCAACATATCTCTTAGCCTCTTCGGTGTAAAATAAAAGTCCGCAAAGACAGTTTGTACATGTATATTCTTTTTCATCTGGCAATCGTCACATACATATCTAAAAATTTCTGAACTGGTCTTCGTTTTGTCAACACCTACCCACATACCAAATATCAAAGATCTGTTCACAACTTCTTGAGTTATGGGTTGAAACGGTGCTGCATGAGCGCATACAGATTATCAAAGAACATAGAATCATATGTCTGGTTTGTACGGAATTACTGTAAATAAGCTCGCACGTCGACGTGTACATTATATAGCTTCGCACGATGTCGCATGCCCAGGGGCCGAGGAAATGTTAATTGTTGGCAGCGTATTGTATGTTGGCACGGGTAGGGGAGCAAGCGGGAGTGGGGTGGGGAGCAAGCAGGGGTAGGGTGGGTGGCAAGGGGGAGTGGGGTGGAGAAAAGGGGTGATAAGAAGTAAGGGAAAGATTGTGATGGATAGAAATGAAAGGGATTTCAACTGACCTGATTTTAAATAATCTCCAAGCAGATGTAAGGATCCGGAGGAAACCAATGACTACAAAAGGTCGACACTAGAGAAGAGAACAAAATAAATAGGTAGGAACCACTGTCAGTGAGAATGAGCCGGATCCTTACATCTGCTTGGAGATTAGTTTGCAGTCTCCGTGGCATCATGCAGCAACTTCGGAAATACAACAGTGAGTGTTGGGGTAGGGAGAGCGCTCACATTCTCATCTATCCTCTCGCGTCCTGAAGTTAAAAGCAAAACAGGAGTCTTAACATTCTAGCTTCGGTAAAGGCATCAAATGTCAATGAGGGAAACGCAAAAGAGCGCATTAATGTGGCGTCATCTGTGAATTCCGTAACTATAGCTCAAATGTTTCACTGTATTATGATATCTAAATGTTTACAATATGGCGGACAGTTTTTGTTGCCATGACAATATCGCCAGTGAAGTTGATATACAAATTAGGATGACGTAACTGGATGCCCTCTATGTATGACAACAGGCGACAACAGCAACAATAAGCCGTACAGTCGCATATTCAAACGTCGAAAATTCAACCATTCTATCCAATAGGTAAATAGACCATTCAAACTGGACTATGTAAGGCTGACAACAAGTAGGTATGCAAACCTTCCTACGTCATATGAACATACAATGAATGGCGCTACTTACGTGTTTACACTCATACGTCATTATGCAAATGACATGACAAGAAACCAGGTGCGTATCTCCACCCCACCCCTCCGCGCAACATTCCTTGCATTCAACGTTAAACGTTCGTGAAATCAATTGAACAAACTATAAACAGTGGCGCTTTTGCCGACCCACTAGTACTAAGAAACTTGTCCTATCTACAGCCTCACCTAACCGTCGTAAAAGAGTCGTCAAAATACCCCGTGTTACGACGTATAACAAGAGAAAAATACACTTCTACAAACGACAACATAGCAAAAAAGCCAACTGTGGTCGAAAACGCTCGCTGCCATATACTAAACAACAACAGAAGAAGGTATACAATAGAGATTTTACTTACTTGTTTGGCTGGAAAATGAAGAATCGGTGTTGTTTGCCCGGGTCTCACGTTGCGGAAGGAAACTGGTTTGGGTGTGTCAGCTATGACTGCGGGGAAAAACAAAGACAATATCCATAAATATATGCAGCGCAAATAATCCCGTTGAATGTGTGACTACCATAAAACACTGGTTGACAATTAAGTCTCAATGCCACAGCTTAGAATTTCTGCTCAGCACAGTTTATCCGCCTTAGTTTTTATACCAATTTCCAAAACGTCCCTTGTTATTTTCACAAGCCTTTCGCGCCTCTGTTAGTCCAGTTTCAACTGTACAGTAAAAACAACACAAGACACGAGTTTCCGACCACACTGTATTGCTTTGCTGGTACATCTTAACACTTTTCGTCGAGAACACAAAGAAAATATTTCTAGAAGTTTACCTGTATGGTTCTGCGTCACATGTTTGAATCCAAAGCCATCCGACCGCCATTCCAAGCATTTCCGTAAACTTTTCCGGCCATTCTCGCCCATGGTATTCCAGGAGCCCTTCTCCGCAATTTTTGTGGACAAATCTCCGCAAAAATGTGAGAAAATTGCAAGTTTTGTGGGTCGAAAGTTGGAACTTTTGAACACGTCGTGCACACACGGACCACGCTACAGCAGGAATGTAACACCTGTTGAGCCTGGCTACATCACGGCGGGAAATTTGAATATTGCGTGAGGTAATTAGGCAAGGGGCGTCTCTGATTGGCCACGAGGTGGGATATAATTAATCAAAGACATACTGACGAAGCCTTCACATTAGAATCCTTTTCTTATTGTTCGTGACCTATCTTATCAACTCGAAGTAAGAAACTGATGAATAAAAATAGAAACCTTGCCTAAGCCTGGATTTACACGCGCATTTGTAACCTCGGTTTAATGAGTGGCAGAACTCATGACAGCTCATTACAAATTGTGTGCATCTTATCATCGCTTCCATTGGCATCGTTTTACAACATTTCACAGCATTGTGCTCTACAGAGAATTTCCCCCTCACTTCTTCACCCAGTTATATGGACAACTTTCTCGCGTTTTCTACTCAGTCTGCTCCTCCTGCACTACTCACCTGTAATGTTTACCTGTAGGCGGGCTGTTCAAAGTTCGGTGACATGACTGTGTTCCGTATCCGGCTCGGCAGTCACGTGGGCACCGCGCAGCCAATCACCGCTCCCTAGCACGAAACACCCATAAACGTTTCGAACGTCGAACATTTGGGTATCGTTGTGTATAACGTAGGTTTCTGTGTATGATAATGACTTGAAATAGTACCTAACCTCATCAGATACAACGTTCGCAATCGTCTCATGTTGTTGAATCGACTGACTTCGACCTGTGACAACATCCGGACACAAACAGATTTTTCTGTGCCAAAGAACAGGTCTGTGTGGACTGGTGTTGAGCTGTATATAAATGTTTAAAGTCAGCAGGATGTTCCTGCGGTGTTCTGACTGTCCCTACTCAGTCTAACAGAAGGTAAGGTGCACGTTCAGTCTCATAACGGACCATGGTTAGTAGTTACTGTTTGTTGTGCTCTTACTACTCTCTATATATCCACACTGCTGCACGTTGTTTGCTTTAGGTCGTCACGGTCACTTTGGCGTCTTAAACTGTAGTGTACAGGTGTACGGTACTAGTATAGCGAAATAAGGGCTTTCTTGGGACCGTTACAGATGTCTTGTGCAATCTTTAGCTGTCTTCTGAAGCCCATGTCACACCTTTCCACGACTTTGCTCCCTACCACTCACCAACAAACACGGTCGGCACCGGGTTTGGAGTACGGACTGGAATCCATGCTATTATCGCTCATCTGATCGTATCCAAGCTGAACATGATATTCCTGAGCATTATTTCGGGGATCGTGGATGTGTAGTACAAACTTTAGCTGTCTGGCGACCATAAAAGATTGTCGACTGTTCAATTTTGTCATAGCTTCATAGAAGATCATACGGCAAGAAAACGTACGATTCTCGGTGACTTCATGTATTGATTGAACATTAAATGGATCATTAAACACTCAAATATTCCCTTCGAACCTCTCATATGCACACTGCTGAATTGTAAATCTCACTCTATCTGAATGTTCCAATTTTATTTTCTCCATTAGAATTGAACATTAAACTTCAATAGTTCAATACAACAAAATTGAATGTAGAAATACAACTATATGATATTTACACATCGATCCCTTTGACGTACGCCGACAAATCATTGCAGTGCCGGAAATCATGTTTATCATCAACACGTTTATAAAAACATCGCAGAGCGAAACATTGTTTTCACAACTTCGTACCAGAATAGCTGGTATTTGTATAAATAGTCAGTTCTGCTTCAAAACAACTGAAAGTATTTTAGACAATTTGCCCTGTTCGTGTTCGTGTGGTAGTGAATTGTTAGGTTTCGAGTGAACGTTTTAAATTTTCTGTACAGTATTTCCTTTCTCAGATGGGCAATAGGTAGAAAATGATACATTATTTTTATTGATCTTTGTACCAAGGTAATACACGTGTAAAAAGCCACTTCTACTTCAAGCAGTGTTGTAGCTAATTCGCGAGGTTATTTAATGTATGTCAATGAAATTTCAGTTTTCAAATATGGTCTAACAAACTTTCATGGGGAGAGGGGGCTAACAGGTGGCTGATAACAAAATGACCAAAATAGCTGATGCATATGTCGCTTCTACTCAACCAATAAACGGAAGACATTGTACCCAATTTGTGATGTTTGGTCTGTGTGGAGGTAAACTCTTAGGGGTTAAACATTTTTTCCACAATTTGGTATCAAAATTGCTAGAGTAAGTTTCAATAGGCAACTCTACTTCAAACATATTTTCTCTTGTTTGTTTGTGTGTAGGTAAATTGAAGAGTGGACCTATAAAAGGTCTATGTTTGTTATCCAGATGGGAGACAGGATATCCAAGCAGATATATGATGAAAACGCTGACTCGATAGCTGAAACATGTGTAAATAGTCACTTCTACCTCAAAACAGCCGAAATCATCGTGCACTGTTTGTGTGGTGGTGAACTTAAAGTTTTCAAGTGGACTTATACAAAGTCTATATTTCAGATGGGAGACAAGTTATCCAAGCAGATATATGACGAGAACGCGGTAGATCCTGCCGCCGCAGCCGCGTCAGAACTTGCCAAACTGATGGTGAACGGCGCCGTCGATCCCACGTCAGTACCCGAGCCCAAGTCCAAGGGCGAGACGGACTCAGAGGAAAGTCCCAAGACCGTGGCTAAATTGTCGAAGTCAAGACAGCGAAAAGGACCCGTCGTGGGGGGTCTCGGACAGGTGATATTCGGATGCCACTATTGTATTTGATAACAATGAGTTCCACTCTATGATAGTTCTAGGTAGACATTCTTAAAGAACTCTAGACTACTAGATATTCTTAAAGAACTCACTCCTAGGTTGTTATCTCTGGTATCTGCAGTCATAACAATTTCTTATTCATTCCTGGGTTGGCTTTATGTACTTGATAGTTCATACTTTCTCCAATGTCCTTGTCGTTACGTATGGAATATGGCTTGTAAAATGTAAGCTGTGATGCACGATTCAAACAATCACTGCCTAGGACTCCACGAGTATTGTGTTGTTATGTTTAGCCATACCTAGTATGGCTAAACATATTGTTTTTTCAGGTTTCTTCTCCTCCTCCTCCTCCTCCTCCTCCTGTCAAATCTTCAAATCGATTCATCTCTGTCATTTTTATACCAAATGACCTGAAATTTGGTACAAAGGTAATAAAGGCAAAAAACCAATGTGCGTTTTTTTCCTTTATTTGATATTGACCTTGAAAGTGATTTTATTGAGGTTTTTATTACCAATAATGCATATCTTGGCCTCCTGGGCCCTGGTATTTCAACCGAATGAGCTGAAATTTGCTGTATATGTGCCTTGAACAAATATTTAAAGGACTACATTCTCATTTTTGGCATACATATCTTTAAAACGATCTATTTGGGACTTTCTGGACAATATTTGCCACTTCTGTCACTTTCAATAATACATATGACCTAAAGGTCAGTGACCCCAAGTGCCTTGCACCTGGCCTTGCATGCCTGTGAGCCTTGCGACCACCTGATTGGTCAATTGAATTAATCTAATTATCTTTCATTTCTGGCGCAGGTGTGCTAATATCCATGCCAAATATGGTATGGGAATTCCTAGGACATGTGATTACATGGCTTTGTTCACTCTTTTTTTTTAACAAAGATACACATCTCCAGTTCCTATGTATTAAACCAAAATAATGTGAAATTTGACACGTGTCTGCCTTGGTTATGTACACAGGCCCTCATTCAAATGTTTGGCATACAGCCTTTCAAAACGATTTTTTAATCAAAGAATTGTATACTATTGAATCATGCATTCAAACAAAGGGGTGTCACATTCTTATATTTCACCCATACTATCGCTGAAATATGTTGTTTTTGGTCATTTCCTTCTTTTTTTCCTTCCTGTCAAATCTTCATATATATCATTATGTGTCCTATGGAAAACTTGATCTTTTTAATTCAATTTTGAACTGGGTTGATTATGCGCAAGAGTGTAATTTTCAGCGGATCTTTTTCGACTGGTCTAGTTTACATGGAGATGGCGCGGAATATCCCATTCTTGCAAGGGGAGGATTCTTTAATTATTTCTTTCAATTTTGAGCTGGAATGATTATGAAAAAGTCCATTTGTTAGCAGAAGTGTATTTGTTAATTAATAAGTGGATATGGTTTTGGACTGGTCCATATTGTGTTGAGGTGCTACTGGAAGACTCCATTCCTGTATGGAGAGACTGATAATTGTTTTTAAACTCAATTTTGGACTGGGGTGATCCATTCTTTTAGTGGAAGTATTTTAGAATGGTCCATTGTTATTTTGGGAGAGTCCATTTTTTGCATGGCGAGGAGTATGGCTAAACATGCTGTATTTGCTCGCAAATGTTGCCTTTCTAGTTTTAGCCTGTGTTACACAATCTCTCGTTGTCGGGCTTATCTGGCCTCCTCCTCGAGAGTTTCTGGTCATACACCTCGTATTCGTGAGAACCATTCCCGTTCCCAGAACTACCAATAGGAGCTAAGGATTCTTTACCACTATGAAAACCAGTCCAGAGAAGCTATGGATTCTCTGTCACCATGGAAACCGGTCAGCACAGCCTCCAACACCACGGTAACGATAACTGGTCCATTTCAGCACACATGCACAAACCAACAGGTTTAGGACGTTCCCAATTCTCCTGACTTTGAGGTGTTTGGCCATCAAGATTCGAGGGGTCTGACTAGTGAAATGGCTCATAGAATCTTGACGTAGTCCGGCTATGTGTTGTTGCGATTCAAACAAAGTCAAATCATTCCATCCATCCTCACACCCAGGTGATATTCGGTGAGCTGTGGGAGTTGATCTTCCCCGCAGCATCCCTGTCGCCCACCCTGGAGGACATCAGGTGTCTGGTCCAGCAGGAGCTGAAGGAGGACGTCCTGGACCAGATCAACGGGGTTCTGCACGACCTTCAGGACGCGCTGTCCATCAACTACGCCGTCAACAAGCGAAACAGCGACATCACCAACCCCGCCGACAGGCAACGTCTGCACGATTATCTACAGGTAATGACACAGTTTTATCGCTAGGTGGCGCTAGAAAACGTAGTTCTGGACCAGATCAACGGCGTTCTGCACGATCTGCAGGACGCGCTGTCCATCAACTACGCCGTCAACAAGAGAAACAGCGACATCACCAACCCCGCCGACAGGCAACGTCTACACGATTATCTACAGGTAATGACACAGTTTTATCGCTAGGTGGCGCTAGAAAACGTAGTTCTGGACCAGATCAACGGAGTTCTGCACGATCTTCAGGACGCTTTGTCCATCAACTACGCCGTCAACAAGAGGAACAGTGACGTCACGAACCCCGCCGACAGGCAACGTCTGCACGATTATCTACAGGTAATGGTATAGTTTTATCGCTAGGTGGCGCTGCGAACAGTGATGCCACCAGCAGCACCATGGACAGCGACAACACGACGTCTTATTCCCTCGACCTGACCTGCTCGTTGGGGGCATTTTCTCTCAGTCGTTCTAAAAAGACTATGACTGAACTGCGCAAGTAATGCATGGTACAGTTAGGAAGGTATGGAAGACATAAAGATACAAACTTGCAGCCAGAGTTGTCTCTGTGACTGCTATACAACAGTCAGCCTTTCTGAACCTTGCCCTATCAGGTTTTCCTTAGCTTTCCCTGTGTCGTCGCCTCCTTCCAGATTGCCCTGCAAGATTGTCTTTGACAGGATTACGGATGATGTCGTGTCACATGGTCAAGCCATTGGAGCATACGGCTTAACAGATACCAACAGCGGTTCCTATAGGCCGATAGTGTCGTGTACCTTTCCTCACACACACTCATTGGCCTTGACTTACGAACCAAACTATTCCCGTTCTACAGGGTCTGGACCAGAACCTGACCACCACGGGCGTGATCGGCACATTGATGCAGGAGAACTACGCCAAGATCGGGCTGTCCTGTTTCCTTCTGCTGGCGGGGCTGCGCATCGCGCTCTATCAGGTCACAGTTCAAGTTCGTTAAACCGTTCATGGTTACAGTTCAAGTTCGTTAAACGTCCAAGGTTACAGTTCAAGTTCATTAAAACGTGCAGGGTTACAGTTCAAGTTTATTTTAGCACAGATTCATAGGTCAAGATTGGCAACAGTTTTAACTGTTCAAAAAGTGGTTAAAAAGGAAAAAAATACTTTTATCTTCTACCACTTTTTATGTGCACTGTGAACAAATGTTCCAACATCGACTTTTCCCCCTTTCAATTGACAGAGCACTCATTCTAACGTTTCCTCTAGCCTCTACCAGGCTCCGTCCTATCGTTGGGAAAATAGTAGAAATCAGCCGAGGTACTCCGCTATACAGGGTAGGTCGGCTATACAGTAAAGTTACATTTCCACTTTACTGTATAGCGGACCTACCCTGTATAGCGGAGTACCTCGGCTGATTTCTACTATTTTCCCAACGATAGGGTGGAGCCTGGTAGAGGCTACGTTTCCCCTATCAGGAGATGGCAGTGGTGGACTCTGGGTTGAGAATTATGTCTATTTTTCCTCTAACAGGAGATGGCAGACAGTAGTGGACTCTGGGTTGAGAATAATGTCTATTTTCCCTCTAACAGGAGATGGCAGTGGTGGACCCTGAGAACAAGTCGCCTGACCTGAACCCGGCCCTGTCCTCATTCTTATGTTTCTCTCTAACAGTAGATGGCAGTGGTGGACCCTGGGTTGAGAATAATGTCTATTTTCCTCTAACAGGAGATGGCAGTGGTGGACCCTGAGAACAAGTCGCCTGACCTGAACCCGGCCCTGTCCCCGCGCTACGCGACCCCGCACACCGGTGTGGTGGCCATGTACGCTCGGGAGTACGCCCAGCACGTCGAGCAGTGGTGGCCGCAGGTCATCGACGATCGAGAGAACGCCATCGTCTTCTACGAATCCTACATGCTCTCTCCAGGTTTGGTCGCTTTGAATACCTTTGCCAAGAAGAATTGTATGTTTTCGGTATCGTGTGTGGTTTTATATGTTTGTGGTTGAACAGAAGAATTAACTCTAGAAGCTATGAATTGATTGTCATGAGCAGTGATTGTCTTAGGGCCCTGTCACACTTGTGCGTATATTCAAGTGCGCGTGAGTTGCGCATTAACACTTTTTGGTTTAAGTAAGGTTTGCGGGGAAAAGTTTGTTTTCTACTTTGACCCACCGTTGTGCAGCCTAGTTATCGAACCTAAGAAATCACTTATTCATCTGCAAACTTAACCTAAACCAAAAACATGTTAATACGCAACTCATGCGGACTTGTATATACTCACAAGTGTGACAGGGGCTTTAGATCATCGACGATGGCGAGAACGCCACAACAACTGCACATGGCCAGTCCTCTGGTACGCTTCTTGTTAGTTTGTATCTTAGTATGATAGTCAATGTGTCACAAGTCAATTTAACTTTATTTAAAAAAATCAAATGTACAGAACATGTAATTCAGTTGTTGTGTGCCAAATGTTCTCTGAATAAAAACCCATTATTACAAATGGCGTTGTTCAAATTTCATCAAATATTTCGGCACCTTGATGTCAGGGCGAAAAGAGTTAAACGGGGTCAATGTCTCATCAACCGTTCCCGCAGGCAGACTTGGGAAGAAGACGTCGCTGTTTGCGGACCGAGCGACGGGGCTGAAGGACCAGTCGGAGGGACTGTTTTATTGTGTATGTATGTATGTAACGTTATGTATGTATGACAATAAACCAGTTTATCATTCCCGCAGGCAGTCTGGGGAAGAAGACGTCGCTGTTTGCGGACCGAGCGACGGGGCTGAAGGACCAGTCGGAGGGGCTGTTTTATTGTGTATGTATGTATGTAACGTTATGTATGTATGACAATAAACCAGTTTATCATTCCCGCAGGCAGTCTGGGGAAGAAGACGTCGCTGTTTGCGGACCGAGCGACCGGGCTGAAGGACCAGTCGGAGGGACTGTTTTATTGTGTATGTATGTATGTAACGTTATGTATGTATGACAATAAACCAGTTTATCATTCCCGCAGGTAGTCTGGGGAAGAAGACGTCGCTGTTTGCGGACCGAGCGACGGGGCTGAAGGACCAGTCGGAGGGACTGTTTTATTGTGTATGTATGTATGTAACGTTATGTATGTATGACAATAAACCAGTTTATCATTCCCGCAGGTAGTCTGGGGAAGAAGACGTCGCTGTTTGCGGACCGAGCGACCGGGCTGAAGGACCAGTCGGAGGGGCTGTTTTATTGTGTATGTATGTATGTAACGTTATGTATGTATGACAATAAACCAGTTTATCATTCCCGCAGGTAGTCTGGGGAAGAAGACGTCGCTGTTTGCGGACCGAGCGACCGGGCTGAAGGACCAGTCGGAGGGGCTGTTTTATTGTGTATGTATGTATGTAACGTTATGTATGTATGACAATAAACCAGTTTATCATTCCCGCAGGCAGTCTGGGGAAGAAGACGTCGCTGTTTGCGGACCGAGCGACGGGGCTGAAGGACCAGTCGGAGGGACTGTTTTATTGTGTATGTATGTATGTAACGTTATGTATGTATGACAATAAACCAGTTTATCATTCCCGCAGGCAGTCTGGGGAAGAAGACGTCGCTGTTTGCGGACCGAGCGACGGGGCTGAAGGACCAGTCGGAGGGGCTGTTTTATTGTGTATGTATGTATGTAACGTTATGTATGTATGACAATAAACCAGTTTATCATTCCCGCAGGTAGTCTGGGGAAGAAGACGTCGCTGTTTGCGGACCGAGCGACCGGGCTGAAGGACCTGTCGGAGGGGCTGTTTTATTGTGTATGTATGTATGTAACGTTATGTATGTATGACAATAAACCAGTTTATCATTCCCGCAGGCAGTCTGGGGAAGAAGACGTCGCTGTTTGCGGACCGAGCGACGGGGCTGAAGGACCAGTCGGAGGGGCTGTTTTATTGTGTATGTATGTATGTAACGTTATGTATGTATGACAATAAACCAGTTTATCATTCCCGCAGGCAGTCTGGGAAAGAAGACGTCGCTGTTTGCGGACCGAGCGACGGGGCTGAAGGACCAGTCGGAGGGGCTGTTTTATTGTGTATGTATGTATGTAACGTTATGTATGTATGACAATAAACCAGTTTATCATTCCCGCAGGCAGTCTGGGAAAGAAGACGTCGCTGTTTGCGGACCGAGCGACGGGGCTGAAGGACCAGTCGGAGGGGCTGTTTTATTGTGTATGTATGTATGTAACGTTATGTATGTATGACAATAAACCAGTTTATCATTCCCGCAGGCAGTCTGGGAAAGAAGACGTCGCTGTTTGCGGACCGAGCGACGGGGCTGAAGGACCAGTCGGAGGGGCTGTTTTATTGTGTATGTATGTATGTAACGTTATGTATGTATGACAATAAACCAGTTTATCATTCCCGCAGGCAGTCTGGGGAAGAAGACGTCGCTGTTTGCGGACCGAGCGACGGGGCTGAAGGACCAGTCGGAGGGGATGTTTTATTGTGTATGTATGTATGTAACGTTATGTATGTATGACAATAAACCAGTTTATCATTCCCGCAGGCAGTCTGGGGAAGAAGACGTCGCTGTTTGCGGACCGAGCGACGGGGCTGAAGGACCAGTCGGAGGGGCTGTTTTATTGTGTATGTATGTATGTAACGTTATGTATGTATGACAATAAACCAGTTTATCATTCCCGCAGGCAGTCTGGGGAAGAAGACGTCGCTGTTTGCGGACCGAGCGACCGGGCTGAAGGACCTGTCGGAGGGGCTGTTTTATTGTGTATGTATGTATGTAACGTTATGTATGTATGACAATAAACCAGTTTATCATTCCCGCAGGCAGTCTGGGGAAGAAGACGTCGCTGTTTGCGGACCGAGCGACGGGGCTGAAGGACCAGTCGGAGGGGCTGTTTTATTGTGTATGTATGTATGTAACGTTATGTATGTATGACAATAAACCAGTTTATCATTCCCGCAGGTAGTCTGGGGAAGAAGACGTCGCTGTTTGCGGACCGAGCGACGGGGCTGAAGGACCAGTCGGAGGGGATGTTTTATTGTGTATGTATGTATGTAACGTTATGTATGTATGACAATAAACCAGTTTATCATTCCCGCAGGCAGTCTGGGGAAGAAGACGTCGCTGTTTGCGGACCGAGCGACCGGGCTGAAGGACCAGTCGGAGGGGATGTACAGCGAGCACATGATGGGCGCCATGGAGAAACTCAGCAGCCGGTTCTGCAACCCCGTCGGAACCGTCCTGAACTGGAAAAGACTCATCAAAACTCCCGTCAACACTGTCAGCATGGGGGTTCCAACGGACGACAAAGGTTTGTGCGGTATCTCTCTCTCTCTCTCTCTCTCTCTCTCTCTCTCTCTCTCTCTCTCTCTCTCTCTCTCTCTCTCTCTCTCTTTCTCTAGCTCTTCCTCTCTCTCTCTCTCCCTTTCTCTCTCTCTCTCTCTCTCTCTCTCTCTCTAGCTCTTCCTCTCTCTCTCTTTCCCTAGCTCTTCCTCTCTCTCTCTCTCCCTCTCTCTCCCTCTCTCTCTCTCTCTCTCTCTCTCTCTCTCTCTCTCTGGATAACAGTTTTTCCGGCGTATCTTATTACCTGTATTTCTGACCTTCATCGACATTGGTGCAATCTGTTCTTGGATCCATCATCATAGCGGCAAACATCGAATCCCCTAAGCAAGACATTACCCTTGTCATATTCTGACATGAAGCAAATTTGTTTTTTGTTTAATGCGCCCAAATTAATACGCCCAAATCAATTTTATTTCAAGAGGTGGTGTTTAATATTAGCTTTAGCTAGAGTGCATCATCTCTGTGTCCTGTTTATTCTTCTGTTGTTTATTTAAAAAAAAATTAATAGGCGTGAGCAATTTATCAGAGCTTATAAGTCGGTACCGTCCCCCGCCCTGGTTCAGGGAAGGTTTGTGGGCCCTCGGCGTGATGCAGATTGACTATCTGGATTATCTACACTACCATAGTATATGAATACTCTATCCCTGACATGTGTTTTTTCGTTTCTCTCAGAATGCTGCATCTTGTGACATGCAATGGTGATCACGTCGTGGAAGGCTAAACATGAAGCAAGACTTTGACTAGTACGCTACAGGTTGCCACCGATACAGCAGTGCGTGGCTGTGGCGTGAGATCGGTTTGTTTGTATGAACGTTTGAACCTTTATTTATTCCGGAAAAAAATAGTATGCTACAGTTCGCTATGATGCAGGAATATGTACGCTATCGCTAACTTTGTCATTATACGGTAATGTGTGGCTATGCTATGATGCAAGATTAGTTTGCTACACTTTCCCGTTGTACAGTAACGTTCGTATGTGACAATTTGTTATCATGCAGTACAGGATACAGTATCCGAACCTACAGTGTATGTCATTAAAAGGTAATATGTAAAATATTTCTTTCACAATGTTGTATAATAATGCTTTTATACGATGTGGTTGAACTTGAGTATACGATATGTTATATGAGTCGAGTCGAATCAAGTCAGACTTTATCTTACAACAATTTCAACCGGTAGAATGTAAGGCAAAATGTTGTATAAGATTATTGGCTACTTACGTTGATGTAGTACAATCCACACGTAGATTCTAAGCTATACAAGAAGACACGATGAAGTGTTCTATGTCTACTATGCCAGTTAACGTTACATATGTTGATTTCTATTTCTATACGATACTGGGCAACTCACATTTGGGGCATCCCGTCCCATGATACTATTGATTAATCAATGTGACTCTGTAATAGTGTTCAATATACCACTTCGTGGGGATTTCAAACGTGCAGTATTCTCAAGCATTCTTAGTAAGCGACCACTTCTCTGCTTCAGTTGAAGATGTTTTAATGACAATGGTAACCCTAAGGTTATGTATTTCGGACACTATGAGAGTCGCTTATGAGATGTAACGTTACAACTTTGCTCGCAATCAATATGATAAATCTATTTATAGATTATTTGTTGAAGACGCAATATGTGACAGACAAGAGACGTCACCACATGTACCGTCACAACATTGCCCACCGGATATGTCCAGGACATTTTAAAAAATGGTGCGTTTATGTTTTTGCACGTTAAATGTAGTTGTGGAGATAAATACGAAAAGCCTAAGTGTAACGTTACCTTTCCTCAAATAAAGAGAAAGAGAAAGTAAAGTGAAAGCTGCCAGGCCACGGAGCAGGGCACCAAGCGGTTTAAGCAAAGAGCGCATGTGATAAAACAACTTGACCGTTCGTCGGTTCCTCCTTGGTTCTTCCAATTGAGATTGGTCGATGTTACTGTCAACAGTTAGTATTTCTTGTACATAAGATTCTTATGAATAAGAATGACACATTTCTCTCATACCGTTGAATAAGTTTAAATCAAAATTCGTATGTTTTTATTTGTAAAATCCGTATGCCCTTTGGCCACTTTTATAAATATTCACCTTAAAGTATAAAAAGTACCGGAAATATCTATGACAGATCATGATCACAGGAATAAAAACGCCGCTTGTTATCAGGTTTGACTCACAGGAATTTGTGATGAGTAATTGGTTGTTTAGATACGGTCAGAGATACGGTTTAACGCTATTTCTGTTTGAAGGTCAACGCCAACTTAGTTTATGTTGAAAATAAAAGCAGTTAGAAATAACAAAACAATCTGAGATCCATTCAGTATCTATGACAGTTGGTCTTCGCACAGAATGAATGCTTTCATTATCAAAAAGTCACTTTTCTGAACATGATTTTACCCAAAACATGTTTTCTGACACGGACAACTTTGAACTTTGAACTTTATTTCACCTTAAAATCGGTGGCACAACGCTTCCTGTCACGTGTGCGTTACAAATCAAATCAAATCAAGTATGGACAATTTTAAATACAACAAGAGTTCTACGACCTCATACCTTCGCCAAATGATTTTGACTTTTATGACTGACGTATTAGGAGTGTTTTTCATCAATCAAAAATCATACCAGTTGATCCTCCTCACCCAAATAACATAAGTTGTCCAAACCTCCTTGTTATGATTATGAGCTTAACAAAGAAGGTTATGCTAACATTTTTCATCAATAATGCAAATAAGCTCCTTATTAGCATAATTTGATTCAATGGTGTTCACATTCACACAACTTCTAAATGCAACAAGTATGAAATTGCCGTTATTTACTAGTATGGAATGATAGTAGTTTCTCATGAATTATGCAAATTAGGCCTACATTTGCATAATTTCTATCTATTGACATTCCTCTCTTCCTCAGTTACAAATGTCACATATTTGAATAGTCATATCATGGAACACAGCAGGTTTTTAAAATTGCCTCATTAATTATAATCTGATTTGCATAATTATCATCCAATCATACAAAGCATCACATAAGCTATCTACATACCAAAAATCATGACCATCCATCAAGCCCATCTCGAGTTACATTATTTTCTCATTAATTATGTAAATGAGGTTCTCATTTGCATAGCTGATATCTATTAATATTTCTCTCTTCCTCAGTTACATATGTCACATGTTTGCGAGTCCTATCATGGAAATTGATGAATGTATAAACTTTCCTCATTAATTATGCAAATTAGTTACTGATTTGCATAATAAGTATCCAATCATGTACATCATCGCTCAAGCTATGTACATGCAAAAAATCATGACCTTCCATCAAGCCCTTCTTGAGTTATTCCCTTTCAAAGTCTGAAGCAAAACCTACCCCTGCAGTTCCAAAAAAGTTGCTAGGGGACCCAAACCTATACCACTTACTCTCTGCCCAACGAGCTATCTACCACTCAAAAATCAGTTCCATAGCATGTCCACAACACGAGATATCATAACAGGAAGTTCCGCTGCAGTACCGTAACAAGCCGATAGGGGGCCCAAAATCTAATCATTTTCAGGTTTCATCGAGACCTACCAACATACCAAATACCAAGACAATCCTTCCAAGAATTCTCGACTTATCGTGTTCACTAACAGACACACAGACATGCTCGGTATTCCCATGCTGTGGCACTGCATTAATGACTGTTCTTACTCATATAAGGCCGTGTATATCCAACTTTGGTCAAAATTTGTATGTTTCAGTCTTTTAATTGGTGTAAGGAGATATCTTTGTGGTTTGGTTTCACATGCTCCGAGTGGACTCTTCCAGGCTGGGAGTAGGTCAAAGTTGACGATTGTTTTCGTCTGTCAGCTGTTACGAGAGAACGAGCTGGTCAACTGTCTATTTTCTTTGCATGATTCTAAAGTAGACAGATGTGGCTTTCTGGTGCATAAGAATTTTGGGGGCTTGCAATTAAGGTGAATCCTTTTCTGAGCCCTTGTTTTAGTGCTTTAAAGCATTACTGCCTATATGGGCAAGTCTATCTCTTGTATCTGCCCTACAGCTGGCTGATAGCCAATTTGTCCCTGGCAGTAACTGACGTTTCCTGCCTGCCTCATGACCCCTCATGACCAACTTTGCACCCATTTACCCGTATCAATATCCCCTGAAACAATACAGCCCACACGTCGCAACCAGAAAGCATAGTATGAGCATACAATCTAACACATTTTTACACTTTTCTCGTTAATTATGCAAAACACTTCGCCCAAAATCTAATCATCTTGAGATTTCCCACATACACACCGACACACCAAATACGACAACAAACCATCCAGGCGTTCTCGACTTATTCTGTTCACTAACAGACACACAGACAAGCATCATCGAATAACCTACTCGACGAAACCATTCGTCGCGAAGGTAACGAGCAATATACGTACGTGTACATTCAACATTCTATAAAAACGACCAATTTTGATTAATAAGTTTATTGCAGATAGTTGCCTCAAAGGCCAATTGCGTATAGCAAGATAGATACTACAATAAATGAGAAGACAATGTGCGACACATGGCTACTCTGATTTCAGTGATCTATGTTAGTATCCTGACCTCATCCATGGTTGTTGAAGTCACGTTGATAATCGTTGTGCAAATGACCTGGCCAAAAAGCTTGGCGCATCTTTTCATTTCAGCTGCTTTAAGCAGATATCACAAATGCACCACTATAATGTTACAACGGACAACATTGGTCTGCAAGTTTGTCTCCATAGACAGGTAGTCAGATATACATTCGCTACATTCATTCATGGAGAGAAAAGTTGTAAAGGGCAATGCCTGGCTAAGGATTAATAACCTACCAACAACATTTGTGTTTCCCTAGGCGGATAGAATAAGGTGATTACAAAATATATGTACATATTTCAAAAATGACAAAGGGTATACTACAATCTACTTGCATGTGCAAATCAGTAGAAAGGCACTGAAGGCATTGCTTTAAGTTTAACCCTTAAGCTGCCATTCCCGGTTTAAACAGGGATACAGAAACATGTCTTATGAGCTGCACCCGGTTATAACCGGGATAGAGTATTCCCCAGAAGAAAACAGACTTGCGTTCATGTAGCGCGGGAAGTTCGGAAGTTAGGGGTCCAGTTAGGGCCGCCGGCTGTTTCTCGGGTTTTGTGAGTGAGGTCAGGGGTCAAACATTTTTGATTTTTACTTGGCTAAAAGTTGTTGATAAGATGGTTCGGGGGATCGAGCTTTGTCTTTACTCCAGATCCCTGACGAAGACGCCTATCCGCAGTTTGCCCTCCTCGTTGACGATTTCCTGCGCCTTCTTCCCGCTCACGACGTTCGCCACGGTCACGTCCACCGCGCTAACCTTGTGGATGATGTAGCTAGGCTCGCCCTGCTTGTCACAAACGACGAACCTGAAATAGATAAATAAAACGAGACATTGAATAGAAACCCCAAGCAGCAGGCTTGAATGTTAGCCTAGAATCCAGTCTTTTGAAGCTTGAATCTTCCACTAAGACTGTTGGAGACTGGATACTGAATCTTATTTTTCTGGTACCATTGTCTGAAATGAAAGATACAGACAGTTTCTTCTTCCTTTCTTCAGAGTTCATTCCAAATGTCATCATAAAAGAGTTTGACTGGGTCGTACCTCATTAGGGTGGGTCTGATGGTCCTGTTCTGCGTACAGTACATGGATGCCGACAGACTCCCGTCGCGCTGTGCGATGAACGTGACCTGCCACTGCCCCACCCTGGTCAGGTGTGAGTTGGACATGAACTTCTGCTTCCTGTTGTAACACAGCAGAGATAAAGATAGTGACATTTAGAGCAATTTTATGTATATCAGTATTTATTAAAGTTTGCATAAATCGGTATGCATTATGTAGTCTACATGTAAATGATGTAAACAAGTCATACATGTACGTTGCATCCAACAATATAACACGCCTGTGTTTACACAAGCTCTCTGGTGGAGGCTAATGACCCCCTCCCCTACTATGGCATGGGGCATGGCCGTCTCATATATAGGCTGGCCACTATATGAGTGCGATTTAGTCAGGCTAAGGACTGGGGCTCATGCATTAAAAAGAAAAAAAGTTGTTACCTAAAACCTTGCTGTGCAGTGTTCAATGCTGCATAGTCGGGCGCCCCCGGACACGGCATACTCCAGTCAAGCCACTCCCACGCCTCACCGCTACTCGCCGTGTATTCCCGCGGGAAAAATCGTCTGGCCGAGAAGGTTTGACTTATCTGGAGACATGCAGGGTAGAGTCAATTATCTCCAAGCAGATCTATAGGTTGCATCA
Source organism: Branchiostoma lanceolatum (assembly GCF_035083965.1). Classification (NCBI taxonomy): domain Eukaryota; kingdom Metazoa; phylum Chordata; class Leptocardii; order Amphioxiformes; family Branchiostomatidae; genus Branchiostoma; species Branchiostoma lanceolatum. Next base: position 8,710,528 of record NC_089725.1, read on the forward strand.
AGACCGTATCAAATTGGCAGAGGAAGTACATTTTGCAACTCCTTCTTCCAGTTGGATACGGTCTTTGCAATCCATTGGGCCTGGTTGGAGGCTATCTATTATAGCATAAAGGTAATTAACGCTGTTTCTAAACAGGAAAAAGTGTTTAACAGTATACTAGAGTTTGTAGAGAGCAAACGGTTGATTTTTGGGAAATGCATGATTTTTTTGCATGGGTGTTATGATGTCTACTAAGTCAGAGATGATTCTGAGAGTCACACCATTTCCTCCAACTTTTTACTTTTCTCCCTACTTCCATCCTTCTTTCTTTCTTTCCATTATGTATTCTTTGTATGCCTGTCTCTGTCTAGCTAGGTCAGTCTCTCTCTCTCTCTCTCTCTCTCTCTCTCTCTCTCTCTCTCTCTCTCTCTCTCTCTCTCTCTCTCTCTCTCTCTCTCTCTCTCTCTCTCTCTCTCTCTCTCTCTCTCTCTCTCTCTCTCTCTCTCTCTCTCTCTCTCTCTCTCTCTCTCTCTCTCTCCCTCTCTCTTTCTGTCTGTCTCTGTCCGCCTGTCTGTCTGCCTGTCTTTCTCTCCCTCCCTCCCTCCCTCCCTCCCTCCCTCCCTCCCTCCCTCCCTCCCTCCCTCCCTCCCTCCCTCCCTCCCTCCCTCCCTCCCTCCCTCCCTCCCTCCCTCCCTCCCTCCCTCCCTCCCTCACCTCCAGTTTGTCCATGCCCTCCTCCTCTGCGTAGGCGACCAGTGACCTGTACTTGTGGGCCTCCTGCAGTCCCTCCGTCAGCTTCAAGTTCCCGCCGAACCTGAGCGAGATCTGCTCCACCAGCCACAGGTGGCCCGCCGTCATCTGGGAGAACCTGATCTCAGGCAGGATGGAGTTCAGCAGGTCCTGCAACTGGGATGGGAGGAAGGAATAAGAATGAGTAAGTCTGGGGAATAAGTGGGGGAATGATGACTGTACTGCTGACTAACATTCTATTTTTATTGGCTTAAAATGCTTGTGGACAAATTTCTGTACAATTCCTAGAATTCTTGCAAACTGCACACAATACTATACCATTAGGCTCACCCCTGAAGCACCACCAAAAAAAGTCTCAAGAGTCAGAGATATAGTTGGACCAATGGCTTGACTAAGGCATCACTCAAGCCTTGTAGTAAGTTGTACATGTATGTTACCTGGGTTGTCTCATTTATATCTCCGTTACAGAGCCAGAAAACCGGTTTACAGAAAATTCCAGTTGTCCTTCTTTTGGCCTAACAAACTTGATATGATTGAAGACTGGTGCCTAATTATGATTATAATAATAACTCTATTGCACAACAATTGTACAAGGTACAAAGTATGGCATCTACTGGTACAGTTCCATAAGATATACTGTAAATGCAGAAATGTTCGCAGTGGTTTTATGTTCGCGGTTTTCGCGGCGACCGTTTCACCGCAAACTTAAAATCACTCTTTGTCCAATACCGTAGCAGTATGTGACTATAGCGCTGCCGCGAACTTAAAGCCACCGCGAACACTCCATTTTCCCCTTAGCGTGAAATAGAAACCACGCGAACTTAAATGCATTTACAGTACCTGGTGCTTTCTGTTTTCTTGCTGCACCCATCGCATCACGGCCTCAAACAGCATGTACTCGTTCTCCACGGCCAGGCGGGAGCTCTGCAGGACGTGGACGATACAGTCCAGCGGCAGCTGCAGCCACGTGCTCGAGGTCAGCACCGCCGACATGTTGGGCACGATGATGTCCACGCACTTCACCCGCAGGCTCTCCAGCCGAAACGCGATGGAGTACGGCAGCCACTGCAGCGCTGGCGCGTACTCTCCTCTCCCCAGCTGCGTCGTCATGAAGTTATCGCACGCGACCTTCAGGGCGTTGACGTTGTACTTGTCTGCCAACAGGAGCAGGGGCATGGCCGTCTCGAAGGTACAGTTGACCTGGCCCTGGTAGAAGAAGCGCAGGAAGTTCTCGAAGACTCTCTCGCACTCCACGCTCTCGTGGAGCTGTACTTCGGGCTGCTGCGCCGCGTCCCACAGACTGCTGGTCAGCATGGTGCGGAAGACGTCGCTCTGGGACGTCAGGATGAGCTTGTGCGCGTAAAAGCGCTGCTCGCCGACCGCCAGGACCACGTCGCTCAACTCGGGATTGTTGAAGAGAGCCGCGAAGCTCCGCGAGAAGTCTCTGAGGTCGCCGACGATTCCTTCAGGGATTTTTGCCGTCATGTCTGTAAACAAAGCTCTCCAGTCAGAAAACATTGCAATGGCAGCGAGAGGAAAGCTTTCTGTCATAACTGTCACAGTTACAGTTCCACGACCTCATACGTTTGCTAAAAGATTTTAACATTAATGACTGATGCTTTATGAGTGTTTCTCATTGACTAAGGTCCTCATTTGCATAAATCATATTAGTTGATTACCTTCTCGAACAATGTTCGACTTCAAGTAAACTTTCAAATGTCACAAGTATGAAATTATTGTCATTTACCAGTATGCAATTATAGCTAGTACATTCTTATTGATTATGAAAATTAGGTCTTTAATTGATATATAATCAATATATTTCTCCTTTCTCTGTTTTCTCAGTTACACATGTCACTTGTTTGAGAGTCTTATCATGAAATGCAGCGGGCATACTAACTCATTGATTATGCAAATTATATTCTAATTTGCATAATCATTACCGTATTATGTAGATCATCACTTGAGCTATCTGCATACCAATCATCATGACCATCCACCAACCTCTTCTTGCCAATTTCTCTTTCAAAGTCTGAAACAAAACTAAAACCTGCTCCTGAAATTCCAAAACACCTACACCATTTATTCTCTACCCCAAAAGCTATCCAACACTTAAAGACCACCACATGTCCAGAACATTTTAAGATATCAAAAGCTGAAGTTCTGATGAAGTAACATAACACGCCGCTAGGGGGCCCAAAATTAAATCATTTCCAGGTCTCATCAAGACCTACTCACATTAAAAAACATTTAATTTTGTTCCCTATTTCATTGAAGGGCTGGTATCACAAAATCACTCCTTCTCAATGGACATTGTGGCATTCAACGTGGCAGTGAGTCATGTCCTTATATGGCAACTGACGTGTGGAACCGTAATCAGATTTATTAGAGTGACACTTTGCGAACATGAAATTATAGGACAATGTGAAGTAAACAATGACAACCAGAAAGTAATCAAGTTACCTTAAACGGATTGTCAGTTCATCTTATTTCGCATCTTCGCGTTTGGCGCGGCAAAACCTTTTGTTATGGCAGGAAAATACCTTTGTGTCTGTTGCTAACAAAAGGGCAAAGGTCATCAGGAATTGTACTGTTTAATATAACAACGGCTGGCAAACCAACTAGACACAACTGGCATAAAAGATCCCCACGGATTCCTGGCCTACCAGATTTTCATCATATAAATACAAGTGTTAAACAGTGTTACGTTATGTAAATATTAAGGTACATATTAAACATATACAGCCACACTAGACAAAATATCATTTTTCCAGGAACATCCGGTCTCCCACTAATGATGATTTTCCCAATCCTATAATGTTGAAAGCTATATTTTTGTACCTGGTGTTGCGTGTAACATGTACAGGTGCAACACACCACCCGTAAACACCTGCAGGCGACTCACCTGTGGTAGTGCACCTGATCACAACAGGTAACGTTATGTGCAGCTGCAGCTCTCCAACGATCCTTGTCTAAGTATAAACCCAAGAAGGGGAAGGACTAGAAGTTCTAAGAGTTCCTTAAACGTCTGTTGCCTGTACTGGATTGCTGCAAGTCTAGATTAGGTAGGTTGAAAGGACGTATCCATCTAATGTATGACCAGGTTTCGGTCTATCTACCTACGTAGCTACTGCACACGGAAGTGTTTGTCAATATGACGTCATCATCATCTGATCTTTTTCACAAATAGCGCCGCTTTGCGACTTTTAGATGAATTGCCATCACCAAGCCAAATAAATTCTATGCATGCAAATAATTGCTATAGTGAGGTCTATATATATAAACGCACTTCCATCCTCAGTTCTTAATAGCAAAGCAGAGCTGCAGAGAGGAAAAGGAGGATTTTTGCTGCTGTTTATCACAAGTGTTCGCTCGCTCAGAGTTGTGGTCTCAGAGTCTTTGTTCCGATTGAACAGTACTTATGATGGTTGCTTGTAATCATGAAGTGTTACTAGTGTAGTAGTAAATGCAGAAATGTTCGCGGTGGTCTTATGTTCGCCGTTTTCACGGCGACCGTTTCACCACCAACATTTTTGTCCAATACGGCGCGGAAGTTGAAGACACCGTAGAAAGCAAACTGATATAGACATTAATTTAGCAAAGAAATGGGAATATGACAATTGTGCAAATTAGATGATAGAATAGCCACAAGTAACCACGCCCCTCAAAGAGCCATCCGCGACTTCTCAATCCCCGAAAAGACCGAAATTTGCTAACTTGACGGTCTTTATGTACAGTCTTCTTGCAGCGGTCCGAACAGGTACTGCAGGATAGGTTCTGATGGGGTATACAATCTCGCTTTGTTTTTAAAAACAATGTCACGAAATAAAAGCAATAACTCTCCACGTAAGAGAAATAATGTTTACAAGACATTAAGCTTTGCTTCTAAATACGCTATGAAATAGGTATGTAGTTACGATCATTTTTTGGCGACGCCTCAGGGGCGAGCCAAATGATATAGTATTGTGTGCAGATTGCAACTATTCTAGGAATTGTACAGGCATGTGTCCATAGGCATATTAAGACAATAAGAATGTTAGGAATGTTAGTCAGACAGAAAGCCTCCCTCGGGACATTCCTCCTAGATAACCTAGACAGGAAGCTACATCTGTCTACCAGATGTGCCAGGCTTATGTATACATGACCCATTTAAGACCTCAGCTCTGCAGTAATATTGCTCTTTTCTAAAACAACGTGTGTCTATTACAATGTTTTTAGACGCCCTAATGCTGGTCCTTACAACTGTAAGATTTAATGTCTTTCTTCAGGGAACAGGTCATAACTGCATCAGCTCTGTACTGATAATGATTGTGCACACGCTGCTTCAGTTACCTATACAAGCAGATTAATTAATAAAGGGCATTAACCTCATTCATGACATTGGGAACATGTCCAAGCCAGATCGATCAATGAAAAATGTCACTGTCGCAAGGAAATTTAGCAAGCCAGTAGTACTAGTACAAGATGATTATCCTGCATGCTGATAAGATGCCACGTTCTTGCTGATATAATCCTGTACACTTCCAAGAACACATGGGACACATTTTTATACAACAACATTTCTGGATTAAGATTCCCAGGCTGGCATTTCATTAGGGCTCCAGGAATTACTGGCAAATTCCTTTATGACTGGTGTTCCTGGTATTCCAATGGGACTCGAATTCCATCCTGGCATTCCATCCTGGCATTCCATCCTGGCATTCCATCCTGGCATTCCATCCTGGCATTCCATCCTGGCATTCCATCCTTAGCTAACATCCCTGGCCATTTACGCTCTAGAGGACTTAGTTCTATAGTTCAGGGAACATAAGTGTACAAGCTGTTGCATGGTGTACACGTATGCTGTGTCTGTTGGTAAGTGGACTATGATGTTAAAATTTGTGTAGATTTGGCTTAACATGTTGTTCATGTAAACAGCAGTCCTATCAGAGTAGAATAGTCATTTTGTATGGTGGGAACCCGGTCCATCGGCTGTTTTCAGTTGTCATGATCAGGCTGTGATGAAATCGATGTTCGTTCTGGCAATGGGGTGTGTCTGGTAGAATCTAGTGGAACTGTCGCTGTCTGTGTGTGTGCGTGTCTATGTGTGTGTCTATGTGTGTGTGTATTTGTCCAGTAGAACAGGTACCCGTCAGCCCTTTACGTAAGAAATCCTGTATGAACAGCACCACCTATCACTGTGCGCTAAGCAGGGTACAGTAAAAATTAAAACAACAACCACCGTCGCCATGGCAATGTCTTTTTATCATTGCCAGTCTTGTTGCAGTTGGTTGTCACATTGTTTTTCTATCACTTAATTTCTCTGTCTAGTGATGGGCAAAACAAGCTGCGACACTCTTAAGCCTTCTAATGACGGGATTATAGTCTCATGCTGTCTATCAGCAGCGATTTGGTAAGGAGGCGTCACAAATGTGGATAAGACAAGCTTAGGCTTCAGCCCCCCTCTCACTGGACCCGCGGCACACTGCGTTCTTAACTGGATTTGTGTTACCCTTGACTTTATAATGGGAATATCATTCGAAACTTTCAAGTATGACCAAAAGACAACAAAACACACAAAGCTTAAAAATATTTCTTTTTTGTCGATGAAATTCGTTGTGCGTGTGCTTTGTCAATTCGATCGGCCGCAGTGACGCCGCCAGTGTGCCGCGGGTCCAGTGCGAGGGGGGCTTTACAGAGCAAACAAAACACGTCCTCGTTGGAATTAGCTGCACAGACGATTAAACATTCAGGAGATCGATTCAGCCAACTGAAGAGTGACTCATGTGTAAAATCCACCCGCTGCTTTCTCGAGTGTCCTGCTAATTAGAGGGGAATCGTTCAAGTGTTGTGTTGTGTGAGAAAGAAGTACCAGTTAACACAGAACTGAGACCGTGTCTGTGCATATCTGCGAGAACCTCTACTGACTGTTGTCACTACCACTGGCACTACTACGGTTACGAGTTGAGTCCGACGTTCCGGGCTGTTTGGTTGTCTACTAGCTTCTCTCGTACCATCGCGACAGAAAAGACGATATTTTTAAGAGTGCGGGCATATAATCTTGCTGATCATATCTTGAGAAAATGGCTACAGCAGCTTGGTTGGTTGGATGCCTCAGTATCGGTATGTTGATTTACTTCTTTTATATAATGTCCTTGCGAAAACGTACAAATGTTAGTATGGTCAATGTGTCCTTGGTATGGATGGGAAGAAAAAGGTGGCAAGATCTAGAACTTTGTATCACGTTTATGTTTAGAATCTAGACCGTTCTTGTTAAAATGCAATGGTTCTATAAAAATGCTACAACAGAAGTTTTGATAAAAGTGGGAAAGAGTTTATTAAAACGGATACATTAAGTGTATCGGTGACGTCTAGTCAAATTGCTGTGTGTCGTCAGTACAATGCTAATGTTGTACCCATGGATATGGTACAATTTCTCCTACACAGAAATACAAGAGTCTAGTTAAGAATGGTAGAAAAATTAAACCGTAAACAAGGTCTTCATTTTTTTCTCTTTCTTTCCGCTTAACCTTAATCGTAATGTAAAATAGGTCTTTTTCAAATCGCATAGGAACTTTAGCCTTTCATTCATCTGTTTTTTTTCCGTCTGAGAAATGACAAAGAAATCCATTTTGTCGTTCCTTCCCCGTAGTCCTTGTACACAAGGACTTCCTATGGCGTAGTTTTTACTATTGATTCAAATGTACATGTACTTACAATGACTTCCTATGGCGTAGTTTTTAGTATTGATTCAAATCTTTATAATGTCCGTGAGAGCTTTGAGTATGAACGCCAATGTCCGGTTGATGACTAATCCAGTAACACTCGACATGTGCCATGGAGAGGGCCGAGTACTCTACCCGGAGTCACTTCCCCTATAGCAGTCTGTAGAATATCAAAAGTCCTTCAACACGTTAATATATAGTTGAACTGCCTTTTGGCTATTGTTTGCGACGATCGAATTACCTCTTGACGAATCAGCACGAGGCATCTGTCATGATACATGTCTGGACCTTGATTGATGGGTACTGGTTATTGACCATTTGGTACTTGGAACTGGACTTGCCTGGAAGTGTACTAAAATTCGCCATTGGTACGTGTGATATAAAGTGCTAGAGCCAGAAATAGCACAAGGACAGGGCACTTGGTTATGCGTTATTACCGCAATGTTATCGTGCGATAAGTGGCTTAAATAGTATTGTAGCTTCATGTCGATACTGACGGACGCTCCTACAGGGGGCTAGTTCGCATGCGCATGAAGTCTCCAATCGGATGCTCTGTTACGTAACTACCTTTGACTGCCACACTGATTTGCAGTAGCTAATGGTTCTGTGTGCTCAAAAGTTAGTCGAGGAAACGTGTCATAGTTCTAGTTTTGATTCAGTATAACACTGTTAAACGAAAATTTTGTCCGCTTTGGGATCTTTGGTACTCCGGACACGACAAAACCACCGTGACAAAACGCCAAACGAGTGTTTCCATTATTGAGATGTTTTCATGACCAATGCTTTGAAAGCCGATGAACCCTACCTGGAAAGCTTTGCACACATGCACGTATTTACCGCCCCAAGGCTATGTAAGAGGCAACACTTGAGAAAACGTTACGTTTCCTGAAGAGGTCCCACCTGTTAGAAAGCACACACTCAAGGGGGCGCACGCGTGTCTGCGAACTGATCCGGAAAGTTATCACTATGTGGTCGCAGAACATAGTATTCATCCGCGACCCGTGTAAAACAGTTCAGGTATAAAGTAGTGCGTCACTATACTTAAAAAAGGCCGTACAAATTCTTGATCATGATGTTTGTTCTGTCGGCGAAGTAAAATATACGCCTGAGTGCTATTGCCGCTGAACCGGTCATGATAAAACAGGGCGTCAGAAGAGAACGAGCCGGCAACTTTGAGTTCGTTTTCATATAGTTTGTAGCGTATCCTGAACTAAAACGTGGTGGGGTCGTGTGGCGTAGCGGCAGGGTCTTCGGCCCAAAACCCAGCGGGTTCGAATCCCCTGGCGCCACTGATGTTGTGCCCTTGGGAAACGCACTTTACACGACTCTCCTCACTCCACCCAGGTGTAGAAATGGGTTACATTGTTCTCTGTGCGTGGCACTGTTGAAATAATGAACGTCGTCCTTGTCTGTCAAAAAACGAAGTAAAAAAACTAAAACATATTCCATTTGTGTACCTTTTCTATGAGCGTCCGAGCTTCTCACATTGGAGTCCTTAACATGATGTTCTGCTACCTTGAGCGCCATGATCTCACGAACGGAATAAGAATAATCCAAAGTGTAGCAGGGAATGGCTCTCGATAGATTTAGAGCATATTTACTATCCAGTAGCTTTCATATAAAAACGGACTGTGCTGACTTAGCTTCAAATGATATAGTGTCACAAACACAATTTTTCATCAAGACAGGCAGATTACACTTTTGAGAAGACCTCTAAACATTATCATTTTTAAGATCTGCTAACATTTATTTGTGTTGTAGCTGTTTTGGCCACAGTCACGCTGGCTCAAAACACGACGGAGCCAGCAGCCCCGGATCCGTCAGGCGACGCGAACGCCACCGCTACGGCAAGCACGGTCGGTGACTTCCAGTGTTACGTGTGTGACGGGGAAGTAGCAGAGTGTGGACGTACCGTCAACTCATCAGCACAGACTAGCGGCTGCTCCGGGCATTGCATGGTGAGGTATCATAGACTGTACCGTACTGTAGGACACTGTAAGGTGATGGATTACGAAGCAGAAACACTGTCACAAAAATCGTATATATGTTTTTAAAAAGGGACATGTTTTTTTTTTATAAGGGGGCAAATTAAATCCACATATGTTTTGAAAATAGGGCCGTTTTTTTAAAGGGGGCAAATTAAATCCACATATGTTTTGAAAATGGCACATGTTTTTAAAAAGGGGGCAAATTAAATCCACATATGTTTTGAAAATGGGACATGTTTTTAAAAAGGGGGCAAATTAAATCCACATATGTTTTGAAAATAGGACATGGTTTTTCTTATGGGTCATATCTTTTAAAACAATATGCATCTTAAAAATAACCAAAATGAGAATATGAGACGAAAAAAAAACATACACCATTTTCATTTTGTACCGTGTATAAGTTTATTCCCCAATCCAGGAAACCCACCGGTTTGCAAAGTGGTGCTTTCAAAATGGTCTATCGTTTCCGATTTACCCCCCATTTTGATAGTGGTGCTTTCCAGTTACGCCGATTTCAAACTGGTCGATTTCAAAGTGGTCGATTTCAAAGTGGTCGATTTCAAACTCCAAACGGAAATGAAATGACGTAAGTCGGAAATGACGTAAGTCGACGCTCATCGCCAGAGAAGCCACCAAGTATCGGTGATCGCTGTTTACGTCCTTGTTTTCACCGTCTTGTACGCGTTTTCTGATCAGCTACGTGTCCCCAGGATATACCAGGTTTGTGTTGAATTCAGACTATATAAAGTCTTGTTTGTTTCATAAATATGATTAATTTCGACTGGAAAATTATGCGTGTTTTGTAATGACGCCAGATGGGGGAGGGGGGCATGAACTCGTACGAATACATGTTCACCACGCGTATACACCACCATTTGTTACTAGTAAGGCTACACCAAGTAATTTTTATGGATGACGTCCTTTGGAGACCCTAAATCTAATGCGAGAGCGCGAAAAAAAAACAAGAAGGGTAAAAAAAACCAAGATGCCTAGATTCGAAATATAATAGTCGACGACACATGTTAGGACACAAATTGAATGAGAAAACACAGTGTAACAACTAACAATTCTTTTATTCATGATGAAAACAGCAATATTTTGAATAAATCAGTTGAAGTTGAACAGCAGTTGTTGTCCTGTCCTGTTTCTTTCCATATCCCATTGATTTTGCAGGCCTGCAGAAACATAGTATATTAAAAAGGCAAAATCTTACGATTTGCGGCATTGTCGTAACTCTTTGGTCATAGTTACAGGCAGCGGAATTTCTTGTTTTTTTTTCTGGGAACAGACCAAAATCAATGCGCGCGCGGACGTCATCCATAAAAATTACTTGGTGTAGCCTAATAATGTTTTATCTGTGTGCATGTGCTTACATAATGGACACATCTAGACCTTCTGGTGAAACGGTGTTGCTTTCCAGGATAGTTGGCCATTCTTACGGGAAACTTCAAACATATACAAAGAAGAATGGTAGAAAGGTTGAGCCTCGTATGTGTATGCCTTGTTGCTGTGATTTATTATGTTATAATATTTGTGTGTATGATCTAAGGATAACAGTATGGCTATTTCTTGAGAGAAAAGAATTGTGTAATGAACGTGGCAAACATGAACACATGCTACATAATTTGATCCCAGTGTGCACATGAAAACATTTCGATTTAGTTACATTTTATTTATTCATCAGCTTTCACTGTTGCTCGTCAATATATGTGTATATTTTTTTTGTTCTTTGCTAGTTTTATGGACACCAGCAATAAAGTGGCTGGGCCATATCTGCGAGTCAAGGACTGGAGTCAGATGCCACTAAGAACTGTTGACTCGGAGCGAAATTCTACAAGTCTGTGGAGCAGCTTCAACCTTCCATGGACATGTTAACTGTTTTTGTGTAACTGAAGACATTCAAATTTTTCAATGCAATTTCAGTAGGTGTATACATGATAGTGAACACTGTAACTAGTATAAGTATAAAGGTATGTACCATACGTTTGGTGTTCGGAACTTCCCCCTCCAACCCCTGCGTTTGACTTCAGTAGTTCTTTCTAGGATGTGTTGACTACTGTATTTTGACAAGATAACACAAATATGTTTCCTTCAATTTTAGCCTCACATCATTGCCTTGTCTAAGATTCAACTTTAGGCATGTAAGAAACCACGGTTTTCTTATATAAGTAAGGTTTTTATTGCACAAGAAAAATACTATTAGTGTTGTAGCCTTTTGCGTAGAATATGTTAACTATTATAGTGTAATTATTATTAAAAATCCATTTCCTGCAACTTCATGCCTCAGTCCGACTGATATGAGACACATGGGAAATCCCCCAAGTTCTTCTTACATATTGATGATAACTTTTACTCTACTAGTACATTGCATTGCACAATACATTGAAGGTACAGCAGCATTCTTCACAAAGCACAATCTTCATCTTCAATGGGAATGGAAAATACACTCCAAGGTCTATTCATATACTACAATGATGGATGTACATGTACAGTCTGTCACAAACTGAAAGTGACCAAAGCGTACATGTATATTGAAACACAAAGTGGTGAATTTTTGAATAAGAATAAGTATAATAAGAATAGGTAAGAAAGGAACTTGAGGAGAAACCCTTGCCATCTGACAAAGGATGAATATTGAACAATCTACAAAATGTACAATCTGCATGTGATTTTTTTTCCCGTCAATTAGGACATACAGACCATGCTTGTCCGTACAGTAAAAATACATGAGAACCTCTACACAACATCCCACTACATGTATTAGTACATAATTAGATCAAGTTCAGAGAACACACACAGAGATCACACCTTTATCATTTACTCATGATTCATTCAATATCACTGGTCGGAATAAGTATGATACAGGCAACAAAGGACATTCTAGGCTACACCATCATGCTCATATTTTCTAAACAATGACATCATCTGCATAGATACAACTAGATTGAAGAATCATAGCTTCTTATAAAGAGACTGAGTGTTGTGAAACATTACATGAAATGGATCAATTTTCATTTACATGTACTAGCTATTCATTCAATTCATTTACCCTGAGGAATCCAACACTTACAAAATATTCTACAATCATTTGCAAATACAAAAATTTTGTTCACATCAAACTTAATTATCTACAATATTATAAAGCACCAGGTATATCAGGTACGCATATCAAATAAGAACACATACTTCGATGTGCTTACAGATACTTGTATCCAGCAGGGATGAAAATCAACATGTTTTCATTGCTTCAGAAAGCACTAAACTGTCAATGTGTGTTGTTTCAAATACATTATAATTTATATACATATCCTTGGTTCAACCGTTGGTTGAAAGACTTTGACACATGCATGTGCATATGCATGACATTCATCCTTGTGTAGACAGCATGATGCATCAACAGCTACATTGTATGGTCATAGCACTCATAGGTGCTGTGTATATGCAGCAAGGGCTGGGAAAATCCCTACAGTGCCGATCCTCTGGAGCATACTATTAGTAAGAAACAAGGAAAATGCGTTCAAATGGACATAACAACAATTCCCAGTGGCAACAAGGTAAGTTATTCAAAATGTCTAAAAAAACTATGAAAAATACGTGGTAAATTTACACGCTATGCATATTTTTACAAACCTGAGAAAAACATGCCAGCCAGCAAGGACAAGTAATTTTAATCTTCGTCTGGAATCTGGATAGATATTCCTTTCAAACTAATGCACGATCATACAAATTTATACTCGCTAAGGTCTCTTAACAAACAGAATAAGAAACACAAATTTATTTTTGTGGGTTCGTATCAGACTACAAAAATCGTGTCCGAACTTGCACATGGTTGCGCCGGCCGTTCGCCCCCCTCCCCATTCCCCTCACTGACTACGGAGCAAAACTATCGCAAGTTTGTACATTTTAACAATTCATATCAACGAAAATTGAACCACATATCATATCATTGATCGTCTCAAGTTGTTACAACGTAAAGTGAAGAGTTCCTCGATAGCTAGCTCGGCACGCAATTTGCGTAGTTTTGTAATCTTCCAAACGATACGGCTGCATTACGATTTACATTCTATAAAGTACCGATTAAACATGCAACTCTAAAATTATTACAACGTGAAAAAGTCAACACAAACCTGGTATATCCTGGGGACACGTAGCTGATCAGAAAACGCGTACAAGACGGTGAAAACAAGGACGTAAACAGCGATCACCGATACTTGGTGGCTTCTCTGGCGATGAGCGTCGACTTACGTCATTTCCGACTTACGTCATTTCATTTCCGTTTGGAGTTTGAAATCGACCACTTTGAAATCGACCACTTTGAAATCGACCACTTTGAAATCGACCAGTTTGAAATCGGCGTAACTGGAAAGCACCACTATCAAAATGGGGGGTAAATCGGAAACGATAGACCATTTTGAAAGCACCACTTTGCAAACCGGTGGGTTTCCTGGATTGGGGAATAAACTTATACACGGTACAAAATGAAAATGGTGTATGTTTTTTTTTCGTCTCATATTCTCATTTTGGTTATTTTTAAGATGCATATTGTTTTAAAAGATATGACCCATAAGAAAAACCATGTCCTATTTTCAAAACATATGTGGATTTAATTTGCCCCCTTTTTAAAAACATGTCCCATTTTCAAAACATATGTGGATTTAATTTGCCCCCTTTTTAAAAACATGTGCCATTTTCAAAACATATGTGGATTTAATTTGCCCCCTTTAAAAAAACGGCCCTATTTTCAAAACATATGTGGATTTAATTTGCCCCCTTATAAAAAAAACATGTCCCTTTTTAAAAACATATATACGATTTTTGTGACAGTGTTTCTGCTTCGTAATGGATCATACTAGAACACTGTCCCATACTATATAACACTGTACGGTGAGGGATCATAGTACACTGTCCCATACTGTACGGTGAGGGATCATAGTACACTGTCCCATACTGTAAGGTGAGGGATCATAGTACACTGTCCCATACTGTAAGGCACTGTAAGGTGAGGGATCATAGTACACTGTCCCATACTGTAAGGCACTGTAAGGTGAGGGATCATAGTACACAGTGTCCCATACTGTAAGGTGAGGGATCATAGTGCACTGTCCCATACGGTAGGGTACTGTAAAGTATCATACATTGTCCTTATAGTACATTGATGGAAAGAAAGATTTTCAAGGATGTTGGCAGTCTATAATGAAATTCCCATGTTGGGCCCTGCACAGTGCAAAAAACTGTGACAATAGCCCTAGAAATGTCTCTAAATATCAATATCTTGCCCTTCCCCAGACCCGCCGTACGGGAGCCGTTGGTGCGCACGTGTGGACGCGGTCCTGTGAAGAGGAGTGTGAAGAGACCTGTCTGCAAGCGCCCCCTGCTGAGACCTGCACGTACTGCTGTCAGGACGACCTGTGCAACGGAGACCTAATGAACGCTGCAAGCACATTGAAGCCTGGGATCTGGATAAGCCTGTTTCTTGTAGCTCATACTGTTATGTTGGGTGGAATATAATCTGTCTGGTGTCCTAAAGTCAAAGTAACATATCTATTCAGAGTTTTGGTATAAAACCTGGCTTTCCAGTCCTATCTTTAGTCACTGACGAAAGACAGTGGATGCTGTCTGAAACGTCTGTTTCAAAATTTTATCCAGTTGCTTAAGTAACTATTTTTGGAGTATCTTATTACTTGGATGCCTAACCTTTATCAATGTATCAAAGTCACTTTGTTTTCGTCTTGTATTTTTTTTTGATAAAAAATATCCTTTCTCTATGTTTCAAAATGTCATTTGAGCCTTAAGTTGTTCCCCCATCACAACCCTTTCAGCCTGTTTTAGTTTGTTGCCTTCTGGTAATTTTCATTTTTAAAAGAGCCACAGGATCAAACTATAGTCTATGACTTAACATACATCTGTATGCTGGCAAGTTTGGTAAGCAAGAAGGTTATAGTTCCTTGTGGTAAGTAAATAGGTTAACAATGGAATTTTTTTTAAAGATCTTGCTCAATGCAAGGCCGTAGGTGGCCACTTATTTAAGCATTGAACTAAGCAATACAAATCTGCAGAAGACCACAAGGACACAATGTCTTAAGTTTGATACAATTTTTAATCTACATCCTTCCTGGTAGACTTAGGACTTAAGTTAATGGTCAAAGTTAGAAATATCATTGTATGAGCTGTATGAGGCAAATGTACTGAGAATTGCGAATGGTTATAAGTGATTTGCGTGAAATCTTGAAGACAGGAGCTGATATGGAATAAAGGAATGTACACAAATACAGCTTTCGTGCTTGTGTTATGCCTTGGTTCTACTCATATAAGCAGTTACCAAGATAATGCCTTGTATTCTTGAAACTGATATCTTAGCAATCTAAGATGTATCTTTCACAATATAATCTCAAGCTTCTTCATGAATCAATAACGACAGAAATGCCAGTTTCTCAAGCGTTGGACCAATTTCCTGTACACAAAAAAAAGGGATTAAAAAAGCTATGCCCCCGAGGCGTTGCCAAAAACCAGTCACGTTGCTGCATGTGTTGTTGACTCCTTGGAACTCGTGTTCTCTGATCTGTCTGAACTTTCTGTCGCCTCTTCAACCTGTCCTTCCTCCTGTTCTCTCTCGTTCTGTCTATCCTCGCTTTCCACCTCCTCCAGTTCATCATTCTCTTCTTCCTTCGGTTCGCCGGACGTCTGAGTGACCCAGGGGGAGGTGGGGGTCCGGGTCAGGTTCAAGTTCTTGACCACGGACGACGCGGGGGCGACAAGGACCTTCCGCGATAGTCTCATCATCCCGGTGGCCGGGTCGCGCCCGAAGTACTTGACAGACATTTCTTGTCCGACGTCGAAGCCAAGAGCAGACGGATGGTTTACCTGAGGGCATAGGGCAAGAAGTTAGCCTGTGTTTACACAAGCTCTCGCTGATAGGGGTTAATGACCCCCTCCCCCAAGACGGGACGGTAACGGCCGCTAAGAGCATGATTTAGTCAGGTTAGACAAGGAATGTGTCTACTTTACATCTTGAAGCAATCGCTGAAAATGGTAACTTAATTAGACTACAAATCTTTAGATAGGTGTACCTTTTAACCTTTTGAAACAAAGAATGCTAAAAAAAAATCAACAATGATTTTTAATGTTGACTTCTGGCAGAGAGATGAATATTGACTCTAACAAAATATGTTTTTGTTGGGGATGTTTATTCAGAGGAGTGCACATGGGACATTTTACAAATTGAAATTCAAGTACATATATAGCTTTTTTTAAATAGTCACTCCAAAGCACAAGTAGCCCTCAAACTTCCATGGCTACCCAACTTCTTAGCATTACTGTAATGCCCCAAAGGCTTTTGGTTCTTAGATAAGACAAAATCCACATTTTGAGGCTACACTGTAAATTCATTAACATTGTCGGTAATCTTAGCGGTTTGGGGAAAAGTGAGCAGTTCACTGCATTTAATTTCAACGGTGGGAACAAATGTCACTGTCTCATTAGACCCCTTTCCAAACTCTGGCGCCATTTTGAATCTGCTCTTGCGAGAGCTTAATCTGGTGCGAGCGCGCATGACTTGAGCACGGGAGCAGTAAACAAGCGGTAAGAGGACGGGAGCAGTAAAAGCTAACCAATGGTGTCCCCAATAGAAAGCAGTGTCAAGTCATCTTCGGCGGAGAGATGTTCTCCTCTTTGGTAAAATTCGAAGATGACTCAACGCTGCTTTCTATTGGGGACGACATTGTTTAGCTTTTACTGCTCCCGTCCTCTTTAATACTGCTTGTTTACTGCTCCCGTGCTCAAACCACGCACGCTCGCGTTAGGTTGACCTCGAAATGGCGCCGGAGTTTGGAAAAGGGTCTATTGTTAGTGATCAAACATTTGCGATAATGAAATTTTAGCGGTTGAGTAGTGACCGTTAAAGTAGCTTATTAAGTTACAGTTAACAAATCAAGAATTACAGTGTAATATAAGGATTTTTATTTTTATTTTTATTTGTTTTTAAACCTTTATTAACATTTGCATAACATTACATTCACATAACATAATATAAGGTAATATAAGGATACCTACCCTTCTGTGGTCCAGCTGTGAGTTGTGTAACAGTGTCGGCTGCATGGTCGGGAACAGTTTCACCATCACACCACTCTCTCTGTGGGAACGGATCAACAGTCAGGACACAGAAATCTCGCCAAGAAACAAATGACCAAAATACGTTGATGAAGGTTAGACATCCAGGTAATTTTATTTTATTTTTATTTTATTAGAATTGCAACAGTGCAATACACGTGGGACACAGGCAGCTATTTCTGGTGTCGTGACCCACACACATAATATACCCGTTTTTATACTTGGGTGGAGTGAGGAAAGTCGTGTAAAGTGCCTTTTCCCAAGGGCACAACATCGGTGGCGCCAGGGGATTCGAACCCGGGACCGCTAGGTTCTGGGCCGAAAACCCTGCCGTTATGCCACACGACCCCACGCCAAAATCGGTTACTCAAGCAACTACTTCAAAATTTGATCCAGTTGCTTGAGGAACTGATTTTGGGCGTTTGACTGAAATGACCGTTTACAAAACTATGTCCAGCTGCTTGAGTACCTAAAGTGTTTTTTTTGCATATCTTATTACCTGGATGTCTTACCTTCATCGACACACTAATCTCATTCCTTTCTTTTCAAATCTTTAAGTCTTTTAATCTTGCACCTGTGTGAGATGCCTTTAGATCTACATTTCTATAGATCTTACATTTAGTTTTGATTGATTGTACATTGGCTTATGATTCAGTTTTTAAACTGTGACAATTAGCAAATCAACATAAACATAATAAAGCTATTTTGACTATTTTGAAAAAGAATAGCCAAACCCGTTCAATTGGAATGTTCAAGCACATACATCTGGCTGTTAAATTGTATCTGAGGTTTTCACAGTAGGTTTCTATGATAAAAATTATATGAAAAAAAATATCTGAAAAATTTTGCACGGCATCCAACTAAAGAGACAAAGAGGTAATGCTATTTTGATTGCAAAAATCATCTACATTTTCTGGAAAAATTAGAAAACTTTGCACAGAGGTTATTATGACTTGAGGGACTAGCCCCCTAAACGTGAACTGTTATGTTGAACTTCACCTGATCTCAGTAATGGTAGCTGTGTAGATGGCACCAAAGTCCAGCTGTGGTTCTCTCTGGGGAAAAAGGAAGTACAAAACAATTATTTTCAGTCCTTCACACAAACACACACACACAAACATGAAAACATAACCTTTTTGACAGACGTAATAAGCTCATCACAACTACATGTATCAGTTGTTAATTAGTCAGAACCAGTATGACATAGTCCTGACCTTGTCCTTCAGTAGCTCGTCGATCTGTTCCCGCGCCTCGTTCATGGCGGCGGTGTTGGGCGCAAACACCGAGAACGTCTCCTCATCCACCTGTGTGATGGTCACTCCTGTGGTACAGCAAGAAAACAGTTAGACCTTAAGTTGCCAGGCCCGGATATATCTGGGATACAGAAACATGTCCTGTAGTAGGCGCATGTAGGGTTTCGTGAGGGAGATCAATTTACAATCTTTACAGGGCTGAAACTCTGGCGTTATAATATCCCACCATAATTTCTTCACTGCAGAAGAGTTATCCTTGCAATAAGCAACAAGAGCTCTAAACTTAAGTGCCAGACTCGTCAAAATTAACACAAAACTTTGTGGGGATGTCAGGACTCAAAATACCCACCTGCAAACTGAAATTTGTGTTAAGAAAATCTTATTACAAAGACTAGAAGAGATATTTTGGTGAACAACTTACAATTTGTCAAGCTAAAAGAATCCTGGCTTTGTATTTTGAACCATGTATTACAGACAACAAAAATAAAACACTTCCTGGATATGATCATGAGAAGTTGTTTTTTATTCTTTTATTTTTTATTGTATTTCATAAAATGATACCAAAACCCCAAATACAAACAAGAGAAAAAACAAAGTGCAGGGAAATATAATATAATATAATATAATATAATATAATATAATATAATATAATATAATATAATATAATATAATATAATATAATATAATATAATATAATATAATATAATATAATATAATATAATATAATAATATAATATGAGAAGTTTTTGATAAGTTTCACCTGTCTCTGCAGTCATCCTCCTGATATTGTACCCTCCAGGCCCAACAAACTGGGCTCTCTTAGCCATTGGCACTTTTAGCTGTTCTGTAACGAGATTAAATAATTGACATGTGCATCAAAACATGTTTTCACACACACACATAAAAGTCCAGCGATACAGTCTGTCATCATGATGCTAAAATGTCGAAAGCTATATTTGAAGAATTTTGTAGACTACTGTAACTGCATTCAAGTTTGCATGGTTTTTATTTCCTGCTAAGGGGAAAATGGAGCGCTATAGTCAAATACTGCAGCTACAGTATTGGACAAAAATGTTCGCGGTGGTTTTAAGTTTGCGGTAAAACGGTCGCCGCAAAAACCGCAAACATGAAACCATCGCGAACATTTCTTCATTTACAGTATCTGTATAGCTGGGATAACTGCCCTCCAGCATAACACACCAGTTTTGTACATGAAGGCATGTGGCGCGACAGCAGCTGGTTATATCAAACTGAACGACTTGTCACACCTAACATTTGCACAAAATCATACTTCAGGCATTGTGTACATAGCATACTCTATAATAAATAATGTTATAGTTTTAGGGAAAAAAATAATTTTTGAAGACATCAATAACTCTACAAGTACTGTACTTGAAGGCATGAATATTTCTTGTTCTATTTTAAACTTTGTATTCGATACTGAGTAGTTGGTAGGTACAGAATTTGCTTATGTGTACTACTTACAAAAAGATGCATGCTTCAAAAATGCAGAGGTCATTGTGATAAATAGAACACTTCTTCACCAGCTCAACTTCAAAATAATGCTCATAACACAAACATTCATAGACAATTCAAAAAGATTCTAACCACATTTGTAATTATATTTTGTTGTTGGCTGAGGGTCGCTATATTTGTTTTTGTATTTGTATCAATTTGTCTACCGCTTGCATATGTTATTGGATTTAGTTTGATCTCATATTAGTTAAATTATTATAACTTATATTTGATGTATCCTACTTTTTGTTTGATGAAACTTGCTTAAGTTTGCCCTTGTCTGATATTGTTTAGCTTTTTTGTGGCACTGTGATATAAGCAATGTACTTGAGTGCAGTGCCACTATGTCCCTGTTTTTGGTCTCTGTCACTGTTCTAATAAAGAAATCTTAAAAAACAGTTCAACTTAGGTTATACAAGGTAAAATGATGTTTAAGCTCACCAGATACAGGCCCATACTCCTTCCTAGTGTTCCTGGGTTTGGCCAGGGCTCTGTTCATGATGTTGATGATGTCAGACTTAGCCATGGTGGCCTGCTGGCAAGCCTCCATTATAATCTTCAGAGGCAGGCCTGGTAACTTGATGTCAGCCTAAAGGGGGAGGGGGGAGGGGTGAAAGCTCTGTTTTGGTAGTCACAGTTCTCCATCCTTGGACCTACCCAATGCTAGCAATACTACTGTCAAGATGGTGTAAAGATTTTAAGAAGTCAAAATATTCTTATTTGTGAGACATAATGTTTGCCGCCTTCTCACATACAAAGGGAAATAAACATGCAACTAGAAAGGCAACATTTTCGAGAAAATGCAGGATATTCTCCTCCCATTAACAAAAAAAGAAAGACGAAGTCGCAGCATAAATTATGCCAACGAGGTCCTCATTAGCACAATTTATATCCAGGTGTTTTCACCTTTCCTAAAGGTACCTTCACCTCAAATGACATCCGTACCATGCAGCATGAAGGAAATATAACTTTCTGCAATACCGGTAACAGAATTACAGCTATCACCCTACAACTACTTGGTTTTGAGCAGAAGAAGAAAGAAGAAGTAAGAAGAAGAAAAGGCAAGGAAAAACAGTATATTCCCTGCTATGGAGGAGAACATTATTACGCTGTAAGTATGGAACAACAGTTGTAAGGTCTAGAGATGCTATAGTTTCTCACCTGTAAGGCTGTTACCCCTTTCTTGGTTCCTGCCATCTTGAAGTCCATATCTCCCATGTAGTCTTCTATACCCTGAGAAGAAAACAGTATCAAAATATCATCATATAATTTTCCTCTCAAGGGACAATATTGCTCTAATACATAATGCACATTTACATGAACGTTGTTTTTTTTGGTCAAAATTCAGGGCTCGAAATAGTGGGTGCATGTGCACCTGTTTGCACCCAAAATTGGAGCTGTGCACCTAATTTTTGACTGTGGGTGTACCAGTGCACCTAGATATTTTTGTAGGCTATAGAGTAATGGTACTATTGTACACTAGTATATAGAATATTCTTGAAATGTAGCTATCAGAAAAAGTGATATAACCTTTTGTTATACTCCATTCTATGTAATACTTGTTTGAAATTTTGAAGCTAGCTATAGAATTACAGATTGAAGGTCGTAAGAGAGGCAGTAGCGTTAAACTTTGTAATAATATTTTGCTGACATTCAACTTTATTTTATGTGGTGCACCCAAAACTCTGTGTGCCTAATTATTTCTTGGTCGTGCACCAATTTCCAAAAATTAATTTTGAGCCCTATATTTTTACATATATATTAAAGACAGGACTGATACTGTACCAGTATGTCGGTGAGTAGTTTGTAGTCCTGTATGTCCGTGGGGTTGTCAGGGTCAGTTCTGGTCACCAGACCAACGGCTACACCCGCCACAGGGGCAGAGATGGGCACACCTGAAACAGGCACGATAACAATCTGATATATACATCTGCCACAGGAGCAGAGATGGGCACCCCTGAAACAGCATCATCATCATCAGTCGACGTGCTTACGTACCATCGGCGTTATACCGCCCCTTTTACACGGGATGACATATCCTTTCGTTGGCTAATACAAGACGGGGATGCGCCACGTCTCCCGTCCAGGTCAATGGTGTAAATCTCTGTATGGCTGATACGAGATGAAGGTTTACCTGGTCCCAATCAAGGTGATTTGTAGTGAATCACCAAATCCACACAGAAGGATTTGGACAATCACACACCGGGGCATGCCCCTACTCTTTTTCGAAAGGTGTGGTAGGTTCTTTAAAGTGCATGGGGTGTGGCTCTCCCCAAACATGCGACCTCCATTTAATGTCCTATACGAGACATAGTTAATAATATAAACCTGGTCTACATGTACAATCTCAGCCTGGAAACTGCACATACTAAACATGACCTACCGGTAGCAATACAGTGAGAAAATCAAAAAGTAATTATGTCCCATGCAATACCTTTTCAACAGACTTATGATTTTTGATATAGCCGGCAGCAATCTATAAGATAATTCAAACATGGCGGCTATGGTTTGTTTGTACTGAGAAACCAAATGACAGGACTCACCAGCATCCATGAGTGCCAGGCTGCCTGAACAGGCTGAGGCCATAGAGGAGGAACCTGAAAAAGCACACACAAAAAAACAAGAGAAATCAAAGCCTCAAGTTCTGTGTGCTGTTTGCAGACACTGAGAATTGAAGTTTAGACATTCAGTCTCACTGGACAAAGTCAAAATTTTGGACACTGAGCCGGACTTCTTTGTAAGAGGGTGCAAGGAAGTCATTTACATCAGGGCCTTACAACCATGCACAGACTTTCTGCAACTTTATGATCCACTGCTCACCGAGTCACATGTGCTATCTACATAACATGACGTCATCTCAGCAGTGGATTAATTGCTCATTCCTTGATAAAGACTGGCGTTGCACAGTCCGATTTTTGTGTTGGCAATTACAGTTAAAACTTATTTTAGAATGACTTCTACCAACACAGATAAACTTTCAAGCTGAGAATTGAAGTTGTATCGATGAAAGTTGAAGAGCTAGTGATGTAGTTGTGCACACTCACCGTTAGACTCCAGAACCTCTGCAGTCAGCCTTATCGTGAAGGGGAAGTCTGAGGGAACCACTGGCTTCAGGGCATTCTCTGCTAGAGCACCTGTATCATACACATGATGCACAACTGTTAACTACATACTCATGTGTACTGTGAGCAAACATATTGATATGGATATATAGAATACAGCATGGTGTATTCCGTATCTCCCAAGGTACCAGACTGATATGCAGGAGGGCTGGGACCAAGGGTAATCCGGAAAACACCCCACTGAGAAAAAACACATTTCCATGCAAAATGTGCAGAAGTTGAGAAAATTTTGTGTCCTTGAACAATAAATTGTAACAATATCAATTCCAATGTCCAAATCCAGTATTCTAATTTTTGACAGTGGCGCACTTGGTGCATGCGAAGCATGTTGGAATCATTCAATAGTAGCCTGTGCAATACAACTTCAAAGCACATGCAATATGGTAAAATATATACCGGTCCAGAACACCCGTATCAAACACTATCCCGCTTACTGTGAGCAAAGCTACCATGGATATGAAATATCACAACAAGATTGCTGAATTTCAAGATTCTCTGATAGGAATACACACAGTCAAGTGTTTACCCACCATGCCCTAGTTCTCTTCTTGAGTTCGAGGACACCCGGCCTGTCTCATTAGTCGCGTAGGGAGGGAACTGAAAAACAAGAGAGACAAAAAGAGAAAGTTTGCAAATTGCAGATTCATTTGAATGAACGCTGAGTTCAAACATCAAATTCACCACGACCATTCACACTGGCTGTAATGTAAGTATGCGGGCATCATATTCATGTTACAATGTGTTCAAATACAAGAAACAATGTCAGATTATACTTTTCAAAACATACTTGTACATGAATAAAATTATGTTAACTGTACATGTGTACTTACCACATAATGTAGCATGAAATCCTTCTGTTTTATACCACTGAAACAAAGAAAAGTACAGTGAACTTTTCAACTACAACTAAATTAGCCAAAATTGAGGTTGTAAGTAACTAACTCTTCACTAGAATGGATAAAAGAAAATATGTAATATAGTAACAACATGCACATGAAAAATGCACAGAGCAGTCTGCTATAAGACCAATGGTACAGAATGTTGAGCAGGTGTCTAGTTCCACATACACTAATACCAAGCATGTGCATAAATCTTTATATGGCCATTAAAATTATCATCATCTACAATGCACAGAAGAATAAGAATGTCTTAAAATCACATTGGAGGTTTCCCTTATGAATATTTAAGGTGTATATTAAAGACATCTGAGAAGGTAGAAACCTACCCAAGAATCTCGGCTATAGGATCCATCTTCAGTGAAGACTGCTTAGAATCAAAGGTCACTGTGGACAACACCTGCAAAGAAAGGACATGGGATGTTAGGAACAGCTACAGGTACTGGTACTGTAAATGCATTTAAATTTGCATGGTTTTCATTTCGCCGTAGGTTCACCGATTTGGGTGAGTCCAATTTTTTGTCTTGGCAATTACAGTTTAAACTTGTTTCAGAATGACTTCTACCAACACAGATGAACTTTCAAGCTATTAGTGATACAGTGTTTTGTACAGTACTTCCACACACCTGTGTCTGTCCCCTCTGGAACAGTGCAGACCCATGTAGGGGTTTGTACAGGTCCACATCACAGGAGATGTCCCTCAGGGAGGTGATGTCACGCCCGTCACATCTGTAGAGAAAAATCGGTGTTTTCAATGACGTGATGTCATCTCTGTGTCCACTGGTTTCCCTATTCGCATTTTTAGTAAATCATTTTTCAAGCATTTTCAAACATCTAGAGACTTTCTCATCCTCTCAAATAACCACACTTAACTGTCTATAGCTCAAAGTGAATACATGCCACCAAAACACAAACATGCAGTGTATGCTTGAGCTACGACCCATTGAACAGCAAATAGGCACACAAACATGGCAGTCAGCACCTACCAGCTTCATTGACATAGAAAGTGAGTAAAAAAACTTTGTATATCAATAATAGAAAGAAATCAAGACTTGTCATTATATCTTCAAGTATCAATTTCAAGGACTTGGTCAGTTAAATGCATTAAGTTTTAAAATGTTGGGTATCAATACCTAAAGCCACTAAAGGAATAGTAAACCACAAAGGTACAAATTTATCTGTAACATTCACATAATCTCTGACACACCTCTGATAAGTGTCCAGTATGAGGCTCCTGAAGACCTGTTTAGTGACGACACTGATGGCTTCACTGATCATGAAGGGTTCAGCCTCTGGAAACAACTCTGTAAAATTGACACAAGTAATATCAATCATCATCATCAGTCGACGTGCTTACAGGGTTATAGCCCCTTAAAGGTGACATTGGCTGATACAAGACGGGGATGTGCCAGTTCTCCCGTCCGGGTGAATGGTGTAAATCACCGTATGGGTGATACGAGATGGAGGTTCGCCAGGCCCTCATCCAGGTGATTTGTAGTGAATCACCAACTCCAGATGGAAGGATTTGGACCATCGTACACCGGGGCGGGGCATCTCCCTACTGTTTTTCGAAAGGTGCGGTGGGTTCTTTTACTTGCGTGAGGTGTGGCTCTCCCCAAACACAGGACCTCCATTTACCGTCCTATCCAAGGGACGTCCCTAACCGGAGCTAGGTACTGATTTACACCTGAGTGAAGTGAGGAATAATTTGTGTTAAGTGCCTTTCCCAAGGGCACAATGTCGGAGCGCATGTCCAGACATGTCTGGGGGCAACCCGGGATCAAACCCGGGTCCCCTTGTTTGACAGGGCCATTATCAATTTGGCTACTTATGATGTTACATAAATTGCTTACCCTTCAATTTTTCATCCACTTCAGCTCGAATTTCTTGCACAGCATTGTCCCGGGAAAACTGCATTAATACAACAAAAACACAGTTGTGTTTGCACTAAGTTTGTATTCATATCTACATAATATTTACATATTTCTTGGGTTCAGACTGAACTATGCTTAAAAGTATAACATTACAGACAAAATAGGACACTGTGAATATGGACAAGAGCAAGTACAAACTTTACCTTATGATGTGTGGGGTCAGTAAAAACAACTTGAAGTTTTTCGGTAGCAAGTCTGAAAAAAAAAGAGAAAAGTTCACCAACTACACTTTTATCATGTACATTGCACATTGAACTACTGTACTAACAGCTATCCGTGACATTATATACATTATACATCTGTAAAATAAAAATCTAAAAAAAATTCCCAGGTGTAACAAGCCAAACTATATCCCTGCCTGGTTAGAAGAAACCTCGGTACATTTTTACCAGTGACATCTTCTGGCCTGTTACACTGGTATATTGAAGGTGCCAGTTCTGAATTTAAAGTGACCGAGTCGTAAAGTAGTCTGTGACGGTCAGCAAAGACTTCCTGGTATCAGTGTGCGATAACGGTAATGCAGCCTTGTCACCTGATTACCTAAATCGTGCGTTCTATATGCATTTTGCATGGTTTCACACCATTGGGGATTGCGGAAAACGTATCCCCCCTATTTTTTTTCCATTTTTCTTTATTGCACATACAGAATTATGACCTTTATTGCCGCATCAGTCATTATCCTGGGAAAATCCGTCTTTTCCGTGTAGCGGCCTTGGAAGAATGATAAAAAACTAACAGTTTTTGGGTAAAGAATTGCTTAGAATAATGGTTTTTACAAAAAATAACGTTTCCACAGAAAGTGTCAACTGAGCTTGTCGGTCAGTGGCAAGGCACCCCTTTCCACCGGGAACATTGCCCGGAAAACGATGTTTGGAGAAGCGCTAAGCGTCTTTCTGACAACGTGTCAGATTGGCCCCGAATCGTAAAAAAAAAACTTTGAACTGAGACCTGAGACCTGAAAAAAAAGCCCATACTTTTTGGCCTGTTCCAATATATCCTCCGGGGGTGTGAAGAGTTTGGGAGGGGTTCTCTTTTCCTTCCCGACCTCCTTCTGAAGAGTCTGGATCCCCCTGATGATCTTCTGAGTCTCTTTGATACCCGTCTTAATGGCTCGCTGGAAGTCTGGCAGTAAGACGTTTTCAGCAGAACCCTCCAACATCACTGGATGGACAGCAAGATAAAGACAAACCTTGTAATGGTTACATGTTCACATCATGAAGTGAAAATCAGCTTCCACACAGTATACCATACAAGGCAGGGCTCGAAATACTTTTTTTGGGTTACTTTCAAAATTGCATGTTGGCAAAAAACTTCACTAATTTGAAACAATAACTTGCTATATTATAGTCAGTAAGTACATGTAACTGCTTTTGCTGTGCATACAAAATATTCATACTCAGCCTGACATGGCAACTTTTATAGCATAATTAGAAGGCTAAACATCTAAATACAGATTTACTTAATATCAGCCTTTATTGTTTAGTAGTCAGAGACTAATTTCTCCTCTAGCTTTCACTAGTCACTTTGTCACTATTTTACGCTGCGCAACCGGGTATGTGCTTACACGATCCAGGGTTATTTTCAGCTTGCAAAATTGCAAGTTCATAACAATTCTACTTGAAAATTGCTTGCAAGTTGCTTAATAGTATTTTGAGCCCTGCCATTTTGTCTTCTTAACACCTAGCTATGTTTAAGTACCAGTGTTTCACTGCCAATTCAAGAAACACGGAAACACATTTTACAAAAAAAAAAGAAACTAACTCTGTCAACCTTTGACCAAAGTACTAAAAGCTAGTCTCTACCAGACTAACCGCCCCAGCTATAGGGAGAACATTTGCCGGGGGACTTGAGCCATGGAGGGTTTCATTCACAGGCATATTTGACCCTCTCTTCGTAGCCTACTCCCTTCATACAATTGACTCTATTTGGCCAATTTCTACTATTTTCCCAGCAAACCGCAGAAGCTGGTAGAGCCTAGCTAAAAGCTTAACTACCGGTATTCCTTTTGGTTGTTTTTTCATTGGAAATCTAGAATGGCTGCTACCAAATATTTTTTATAAACGTTTTGGCAGACACACACACACTTACCAACGAGGTTCTTCTCCGCTCCTGTCACCACCAAGTTGAGTTTACTTCTAGACAGCTGTCTCCGTGTGGGGTTGATAACGTACTCATCATCTACAATCCCTACTCTTACTGCACCTGCAGTAACAACCACACATGGAAATTTTTTATACTGATGCGAACCGGTTTGATACCGATTCGGTTGTCTTTAGACTCACGGATGCCATCCATGGCGCAAGATATTACAGTCGCGTGCGATTCAAAATGGCGGTAGAAGAGCCGCTTATTTTCGTCTTGCAGTAGTTCATATTTCTTATGTTTGCTACACGCCTTGCATATGACACGCCGCGTACGTGCCCAACAAAAAAGGAGGATGAGACGCATCGGGCAAGACCCAGGCTCAGTTGGGTCAAAGCGTGGCAAGTCTAAAGCAGGCCTAATTTCATCAGGTTGCATACATAGGATATTGGAGTTTTCTTTATAAGTCACAACCAGTGACTTCTCACCTGCTAACGTTTCGGTGTCTGTCAGACACCTTCTTCAGAGCTTCTGACAGGAGTACTGCTTCTTGCCGCTATATGTAGCCGGAGTAGGTGGCGCTTCTGCCACGTTTGGGATTGTGCTCTCGCCGCAAAAGCTCCACCTACTCCGGCTACTTATAGCATGCGCAGCGAGAAGCAGTACTCCAGTCAGAAGCTCTGAAGAAGATGTCTTACAGACACCGAAACATCAGCAGGTAAGAAGTCATTCGTTGTGTATGAAGAAAAATTTCTTTATCTATATTTAGCAGTCAAATACTGTCTCTTAGACACCAAGGAAAGAATGTGTTCAACATCAAAAAGTTAATACAAAAGCTTGTTTAAGAGAATTTGGTGACAATGACTTGGAACTTACCAATAGGACCATTCCACGGACAGTCTGACAGTGCTAGGGCAGTGGAAGCTGTGGGAAAATGGACAAAACATAATAGGTTACTCTAACGGTAGTCTCACTGTGACTTTTCTGTAAGTGACTAGGTGAGCCAGTAAGTTGATTGTGCATGTATGTCATCTACATGTAAATCATGCCATTACTAATTCTGGGTAAAAGATGGGAATACAAAATTTAGAATTTCTTTCATTCCTTAGTCATAGACAAATGAATATTTATGGTTATACAAATGTAACTAGTTAACTAGAACTTTTTTGATGGTGACAACTGTATCTAGAAGATACTCATCAATTTGGCTACATGGTGACACCAATTCATTTTCGACATTTTGAAGTCAAAGCCAGTAGCAAACGGTCAGGATAAAAACAAAGGACTGGGATAAAACTTAACTCTGACTCAATAGTCACTACCTGAAACTTTGTGTACCAAGGTACAGACTTTCCCTACACTCTGTTTTTCTGTTGAACTTACGGTCTAGCATTACAATTAGAACAGAATTAGAACTTGGACAGACTATTCATACAGTGCTCACCTCCATTGATGCTGGCAATGTCGGGGTCGTTGACCCCATCTACAGCCAAGAGGTTACTGATCACCTGCAAATGTATTTTTTTTAAAAATTGGTGCTATGTTGAATGACACGGCATATAGATCATTAAACCACTGCGAAATTTTCAAGAATTACATAATATTACAGCTCTCTCTCTCTCTCTAGATCTCTCTCTCTCTCTCTCTCTCTACAATTTCAAGTCTTTTATTCCCAATCACATGGGGGTTGGACGTGCTTGCACATGGATGGGGGAGCCCCAGAACTCATCAAGTGCAAGTCTTTTTTGTAGCAAGAGTTTTTACGGCTGGATGCCCTTCCTAATGCCAACCCAAACCCTACTGCTGGGCTTAGGACATGGGAAATATGTGTTAAGTGCCTTTCCCAAGAGCACAACGTCTGGGACATGTCTGGGTACTCCACTGGGGATTTAACCTGGGTCTCATTGGTTCATAGCCGGATGCTCTGCCACTATGCCACACAGACGCCACCCTTACATATTAGTCAGTAATGAAGAGTATGTTCTAACCTGTGTTTCATACATGTATCCTGCTGGGAACAGTGGCCTGATGGACCGGTCTGCCATGTGGAAGAAACAGGAAGATGTTTAAGATAAATCAAATTCACCTTAGATCCTCAAAAGTTCTCATACTCCTCAATCCAATATTAGCCCAAGAATCACATTACAATATGAATATATCAAGATTGACATAAAAATTACGATACACATGTACATACCCAAAACAGTATTGTCTATGTTAAATAGCCTGATATATATGTCACAATATGTCATCATTCCATGCAGCAACAGTTACTGAACAGCATCACTTCTGTTTTAAAGGACTCCAAAAGCGGGTATTACATGTACACTTAATCAGAGACTAGATCGTTATTATTGAATCCAGTTTGTTTTGTCAAATTTACCATCAGTTGAAACCTGAATGCAGGGCGAACATACATACCTATCAAGTTCTTGAATTTCCTAGAAGACCCTTCCAACAATGCCATAGTTCAATGTTTCTTACAAAAGTACCAAAATCTCTGTATTCCCAGACGCGATAGTATTCAAACTTTTTGTGTAGCTTCCTGAATGTGTGATAGTCACTTGACTGCCTTTGTTAAGCTTATTGCGTCTATCGTTGGCAAGAAATTGTGCCCAAAGTTGGCCATGCAAGTACATAGAAGCGGGTCCATATGGGGGTACATGGATTTAGAAAAGGATTATTGTCGAAAAGACAGCTGAGGTAATTTAGCCAAAAGTTGTGTGCTTTTTGTATATCCCGAAAAATATAATCTATCAGAAAATAATACCGGCGCTTTTAGAGTGGAATGCTCCTTTTAGCTCTACATAAGTGAAGACCCTGACCGATGAGTCTGCTGACCAGGATCTCTCTGTCCGTCTGGGCCAGCTCACGTCTCAGGTGGGTGGTGGGGATCCGGCCGGCCGCCGCCGCCTTCTGTCTATAGTCAACCTATTGATAAATACATAAATATATTAATAAATATTGTGTAAAAACGGGTGTATTATGTGTGTGGGTCATGGCACCAGCAATAGCTACCTGTGTCCCATGTGTATTGCACTGTTGCAATTCTGATAAAATAAAAATCAAGTCAAATATATTAACATAAAAATATGAAAATACATATTGATAGATATAAAAAATTCAATACATAGATTTTTTTTAAACAGAAAGGACCGTTGTCATGGAAACACTTATGTAGCATCAAGTTAAGGTTGATAAAAATGAAGTGGGATGTGTCAGCTCACAATGTTAGAAAAAGTTTTTGAAATGTCAGTCATTAAATTGAATTAAATGGAGAAATGTTTGTGGGGATTTAATTTCGCGGTAGGGAGAAAATGGAGTGTTCGTGGTAGTTTTGAGTTCGCGTTTTGAACAAAAGGAGCACTACGGTCACACAACATTTTTAAGTTCGCGGAATGAAGATTTCACCACGAAAACCGCAAACATTTCTGCATTTACAGCATACAGTCATATTATAACCATAGCCTATTCTCGCCAGCATGTATCCGTTTCTTGCTGTCTGTTCCTATGTAAAGTAGTTTCCTGTGGACCGTATGAGGAGAGACTCACAGTGAGAGGCAGGAACCCTGCAGAGCTGGGTCTGGTACGACTCGCTGCTGTCACCATGGCAGATGTGTCACCAATCTGGGGAAACCACAACATGAAACACTTGTGATCTAAGATTTCATATCTAGCAACTACATTGTATATTTCAAGGAGAGACTGGACTGTCACATGAAACAACACCAAGTAATGTACAACTACAAAGCTCTGGACCATCCCGAGAAACTAGAGGTGAATTGAAGAGTGGCCTAAACTGGAATCAGAGTTCCTACCTGGCGGAATCAACTCTACTCTACTCTACTCTACTCTACTATATCTATATCTACATGTACTAGTATACAAAAGGTACAACACAGGAAGAAACTACTATCATTATGACAAATCTTACTGAATAGAGCTTACTGCCTACATAAACAAAAGTTCAAATAAAAAAGCAAACATATATGCATTGCAATGTCAAGATCATCATGATCATTGATGGTTATTTCAAGTGACTATACTTAGAACACAATCAGTAGACAGCACAATAGATATTTATGGAATATGGGGGAATGGTCATTTTTTGTGGAGATAACCCTCTAAACTAAATCTTAAGGTCCTTCAGCCATGACAATCGATTGGCCTGTAATATAACGTTATGTATCTACCTGTAACTTTTTTATGTAATTTTAAACTTAAGGTTATAATATTTAGTAATAACTCACCTCAACCACAGCACAGCCATCGGCAAACCTTGCAAACTTTCCCGTTGATATTCTCATGACTCTACAATATGTGAAAATGAAATATAACACTGAAGTTCTATAACCTTATTGTACACTTCTACTAGTAACAACAAGCATAATATCCAACAATCATAGATACTAGTATTTTGCATGTGACGACATGCCAGTTTGCTGCTAATAAAAAGCTTGAACAACTTCAATAACCAACATTTGCTGACGATGGTTTCTAAGTAACTATTACGGAAACACCATGATCACTTTAAAGTAGCTAACATTTTGCTATTTCTGTAAAATGGTGCATAGCCGAAAAGCAGACCAAACTGGTGGACCACATGTGACACCGAAACCGAACTTACTTGTCGCCGACTTCCACGCTAACCCCGCTGACTTTCCCCCCGTCCGCCCACGGGTTGGTATGGACCCATCTCACTCCAGAAGTGCCCTCTGTCTGCCATCTGGCCAAGTGACGACTCCTATAACTGCGTGAAAACAGTCTATTTTCTCGAACTATCTTCAAACACTTCGATATCCGAAATTTTGCCATGTTCGCCGCCATGTTGGCTGTGACCCTTCACCCCGATGCGCTCACTTTGATACATAGGGGTGTCGTCGATGAATGGGTTTTCTTTCATATATAACTACAAATTAAAAGCACGGTATACAAATTATTTACGAATCCAATAAATATTCTGTTTTGATAATGAGATTGAATCTATACCAATTTTAAACACTATTTTATGCTCAGTGACAAGATTCCCTCCAAACATTGGTACATTCCAAATGACGTATGGAAAGTGCGTTGGACCATGACTTCCTCATCAGATCAAGGTGTACATGTGGCATTCTTTTTGACCTACAACCAGAGACGAAAGAGAAAATATAGCAACTTCTGGAGGGTAGACTCTGCACGTATGCGCGTGATGGTATGTCGACATTCGAAGTTGGGAACTCCGGAAACTCGGGTAACATTTTTAATTGGTAACTCCGAATTTGGATTTTACAGGTGCCATTCATGATTATATTCCCCTCCACAGGAGGGAGAATACACTGTTTTTGCCTGCTTGTTCTTCTTATTCTTTCTTCTTCTTTTATCTTCTTGTCCTGCCCAAAACTAGGTAGATGTGGGGTGGTAGCTTTAGTAATGGTATTGCAGAAAGTTATATGTACCTTATGTACCTTATGGTACGGATGTTATATTATTTGAGATGTAGGTACCTTTAGAAAAGGTGAATACACTTGGCCATAAATTATGCTAATGTGCAGGCTACGGATGTCATACTTCACATGTAGGTACCTTTAGGAAGGTTAGATACACCAAGGACATTATATAGGATATACCTGGACATGCTAATAAGGACCTCCTTTCCATAATTAATGCAGAAACTTCATAATTCCCGTACAGTAAATGCTAAGGATGTCATTTGAGGTGTAGGGAATGGGAGGGGAATATCCTGCATTTCTTCGAAAATGTTGCCTTTCTAGTTATAAATGATACCAGAAGGAACACGCATCTATATTCAAATCAAAGAAATGGTTCAAATAGTTCAATTGGACCGTGTTTAAAGGCTTTTTGTGTCTTATATGGGACAGCTTTAGACAATCTATATAAAGGTGGGGCCTTTGCTTGACCATAGGGTCTGCAGCCATATACACCTGTATGCATAATAACCGTTTAATTGCACAGAGAACACCGATTTTATTTATTGAACGTTGTGAATACCGCTGTATATATGCAGCTTTTCACCGAGAACGCTAGATATACCTGGATTCTATTCCCGAAGATGGTATTCAGGTATGAGGAATGTACTTTGCAAATATTTTCAGTAGCATAACTAGCGTTGTGTTTGTGGGGTTTGCGCTTCAATAGCATAACTCAAGAAGATAAGGCTGTATTTTTATGGAATTTGGTACGTAGTTAAACAGACCTTGACCAATCAAAGAAATGATTAATTGGTACTTCATATTCGTGACGTATACAAGTTATGTACAAGTGAGCATTTGTACGACTTAATACCTCAATGTATGACTTAATACATTATGCAAATTAGGTAAATTCCATAGCTATGAGGTCGCCGAACTTCAAACATACAATTTGTTATTTAAAAAAATCCATTGATTCATTCCAGAGGCCATCACTACAGGATAAAGTGCATCACAGAGCTGTAGTGGAGGGATAACAAAACAAGAGAAGCAACGTTATATTTATTACCTGCTAGGAAGTTCAATATAGATACAATCATACCTAGACTTCACACGACATATATGATTGGAAATGGCAGACCATGAACTTCATAGTAACAAACATGGACATGATGGAATGGAGAAAGTTGAAGAACGGGAAGACGAAGATGTGTATGTCCCCTTGGAAGTGAATAGTTTAGTTGCTTCAGGAGCAGATGAAACTTACGAGGGTAGGAATACAGATGACGCAAACGTCGGCGACGAGGGAGACCCGTTCAATGGAAACGTGGAAGAGTCTCAACATGAAGCCACGAAGAAAGAAGAACCTTTTAACGATGACCTAGTCAAGGCAGATCACCACGAAGCCACCACAGAGAATGACGACTTCCTTAGTATAAGTGAAAATAGTAGCAGCCCACAAGACAGTCTCCGATCACAAGAAACGGACGAACTATTCGAATCTTCTTGTCAACTGCGTACACAAGATGGCGAGGTTCACGGTTCAACATTAGAGATAATGACAGAGGAGGAAGCCCTGGCGTATGCCATTCAACTATCGCTACTAACAGGAGACATGTCAACAAGAGAGGACCAGCTGTCGGATACCGATGTTCACCCACAAACGGAAGGTAAAGAGAAAGCGGTACCCACAGCACAGGCAGAGAGTCAAGATCAGGAAGGTCACATCACGTACCAAGTCGAAGTTGATAAAACCTATGATGAGCTATTGTGTAGTGCACAGAGCTGTGTTGACATCGGGTTATACAGCGCCGCAGAGAAGGAGTTCGCGGCAGCTCTTAAGATTGCCTGCCGCCAAGGCGGATTCGAAGAAGACGCCAAGGTTTCGTACTGTCTACAGCGCCTCGGAGACGTTTACATGCAGGGCGCAGCCAAAAGAAATGATGCCGAGATGGTTACGAAATCGATAGCGCTGTACAATTCTGCTCTTGTTCGATGTAAGAACGCAGAAAGGTGGCAATGTCTAGTCGACTCATTGAAGCAAGCAGAGAAGACGTTTCTAGAGGGAATCTTAGGCGAGGACGCGTCTCAAACTGCATCGCCGTATAGTCTTGACCAAGAACACAAGATCGTGCTGCAAAGCATTCGCGAAACGACTCGTGAAGCTCTCGCTGTTCTCGCCCACAAATTCAACCCCTACTCACCGGCCCTGACGCAAGAGCAAAGGACAGACATAGAGAGAGAAAGATGTATCGGAGTACAAGCCGTCTTCAGTGAGATCCACGAAGCCTTGAAACAGTTTCTTCGCAAACTTCTTTCCGAGTGCTTCGATGTCCTTGGTGACCCGCCATCTGGATACACTGTCATTGGGTTAGGGTCGTTCGCTAGGAAGGAAATGACACCTTACTCTGACATAGAGTTCGCCATCTTGGTAGATGACAGCGGCGACGAGGTGAAACAGTTCTTCATGAATGTCTCCCGATATCTTCACATCAAGGTGTTAAACCTTGGAGAAACCATACTCCCATCTGTTGGAATCAAGTCCCTCAACGACTTTTACTCTGAGGATCCCACGGCGTCTTGGTTCTACGACGACGGGCCAAGAGGCTTGTCATTTGATGGGGCAATGCCGTGGGCCTGTAAAGTACCGTTCGGAAGACCACCGACTAAGAACAAACCCTTTCCCCTTGACCTGGTGAAAACTCCCGAAGAAATGGCGCAGCTTCAAACGGAAGACAGAGCTGCAAAAGAAGGCTATCACCTTGCTGAGGTAATGGAACAAACGGCGTTCATTGCTGGGGACGCCAACCTTTTGGAAGACTACCGTGCGCGGGTGAGGGACATACTAGATGCGCCAACTGGAAGGGGGGTTGATGCGGACTGTCCGAACCAAGCGACATCTCACGGGGCTTAGATCTGATGTAGCTAAGTTCCACACCACCTTACACGACCTAGACATGGCAGGAAGAGTCATGCAAGCCAAAAGAGACATGCATCGGTTGCCAAGCCTCGTAGTTTCAGGACTGGGATTGTTTCATGGATGCAAAAACCACTCTCCGTGGGACATCATTGACGAGTTGGAGCAGAGAGGTAACCTCGATCCCGCGTCCTCGCACAACATCCGGGTCCTGATCTCCATAGCCAATGAGATGCGACTGCGCACGTACCTTGACAACAACAGCCAGAAGGATTCCTTCTCTTCATTGCCTGCATTGCCACAACTCGCCGCCAAGTCTAACGAATCAAGCAAGGACAAAGTACAAAACGTGTATCATTTTCCAACATCAGAGATGATCTCTCGCTACTACTACACGATGATACCCTTAGAAGAAACCATCAAGATGTTTGTCGAAGAGATCGCGACAAGTGAGCGATCAGACGGCCTTCGCGTGAGGGAAAACCTGTATGACGATGGACCGATCTGTCGAGCATTAGTACATCTTCACCTGCTTCAGTTCGAGGAGGCGAAACAAAGTATGTACGAAGCGTTACAGCAACCGGACAGAGACGGTAACCCGGATAGGACGTGCAGTATACTGCAACATGCCGGGATGATATGCGTGGAACTTGGGCTACAGGAGGAAGCTAGGAAATGTTTTCAGGAGGCCCTCGAGATCTGGCCTAAGACTACATCTTCTGCTGCTCATCTTCAAGCACATCTGCTGAACGCTATTGGAGCCACGTTCGTCGATGATCCCGCATCTATGCGAAGGTATTGCCAAGAGTCACTGCGTGTTCGCGAGAAGCTTTTTCGAGGGGAAGTTCCACACGAAGAAGAGGCCGGGGTCAACCAGAACATTGCGGTGTCGTGGATCAAGGAAGGACAACGCAGCAAGGCGATACAATCATTCTCAAAAGCCCTATCAGTTGTTAGCGATGGAGTCGTAAGCCCGTTAGCGGTTACCATTCTATCAAACATGGCCAGCTGTTACAGTGACATGGACCTGTTTGAAGAAGCAACCGTCTACGCCGAGAGAGCTGCCAACATGGCGAAAACACTGTACGGAGAGGACACCGCTCATCCGACACTGGCTTTGGTCCTCTTTTCGTTGGGCAAGATCTATTCCCAAAGGGAGCTACATCAAGATGCTCTTTCCTGTCACAGCCTGGCGTTAGAAATCCGAAACCGTCTGTATGGGAGAGAAGCTACACACGAACGCAGGGCAGAGTTACTAAAAGCTGTTGCCCATAGTTTGCTCCGGCTAAATGAGTACGACGAAGCAATCCGTCATTATGAAGAGGCACTGGCTTTAAGGAAGTCAACAGAAAAGAGCGTTTACTACAACAACGAAACAGGCAGCTTACTCAATCTCTTGGGACATGCACACACAATGAGCGGAAACCCGGAGGAAGCAACAGAGTACCAGATGAAGCAATGAAGGTTGGGGAAGCCATCTACTTCGGTCAAAAACGCTCCTTCCAGACTGAAGAAATGGTCGATTCCTTACTCTATCTTGCGGAGACACACGTAAGAAGAAACGACTACAAGCAAGCTGTAGAGTATTACAAGGCCTTTCTTCGCGCAAGGCAGCAATTTCCCGGATTTCACTCAGACGAAAATTTCGCTAGAGCCCTCAACAACTTAGGTATCGCGTACATGACTCTTGGAGAAGATTCGGCGGCGGCGGAGTTCTTAATGGAAGCTCTTGACACACTGAGGAACGTTCCACATGGAAATGATGGTAGAGCCATCGTGGCCTGTGTTTACAACCTAGGCCATGTCCTCTACAACGTAGGGGACTATCAAGCGGCCCGAGGTTACTACGAGGAGATTGCAAACATGAAACGCCGTGGCGAGGCGGAGACAGCCGACATGGACCCAGTCGTACTTCTGTCGTACCTAGCAGCCACGTATCAGAAGTTAGGTGACCACAATCGGGCGATTCAGATGTGCCAAGAAGCAGTCGAGATCCACAAAGGGGACGACACTAAGTGTACGCCAGCTACGATGGGAAAGATCCACAAGTTGCTCGGAAGAAGCCTCCTCGTTGCCGAGCGTCATCAGGATGCCATCACACACCTCGAAAAAGCTGTAGATCTGTTGCAAATGTTGGACGTAGAAGAGAAAACACAACTAAACGAAATTGTGTCCTTGTACCAGAACATTGCAACGGCGTACAATCATACAGGGCGGTCACAGTCTGCAGCAGCTAACTATACAAAGGCTCTTGGCACCCTAAAGATGATACACGGAGAAGATGCGTGCCACATTGATATTGCAGGGACCTTGTTCAACATGGCCAAGTCGTTCGTAGATTTTTCGAGGAGCGGGGTCCTCTTCAGCAGGAGCTACCGTGAAAGGGCCGCACTGTTGTTCGAGGAAGCGGTCACCATGACTCGGCGTCTGGACAACGATCTGGACACACGGAAACTTCGAGCATCATGTCTGAACAACATGGCGGATTTACATTTTGACCTCCAGGATTTTGTTAAAGCAGCGACGTTCTACGAAGAGCTATCGAGCGAGATATCTTCTCTTCCGATCGGTACGTACAGCGATCTGGAAGCGTCAGCGTTGTTCTACAACCTTGGCGTCTCCTTTCAGCGCAGCAACGAAGCCGCGAAAGCAATCAACGCTTTAGAAAAGGCATTGGGGATGAAGAGGCTGATCTTGGAAGGAGAAGATGGGATGAACAGTATCGCAATGACACTCCAGGCCTTAGGCGACAGCCTGTTTCTTGATCGTCGCTATGCTGAAGCAGTCAAACATCTTGAAGAAGCGATGGATATGAGAAGGAACATTTCCCATGATCGCGACACCCTAGAGATGTCATCCACTTTGAACAGCCTTGGACTTGCCCTTTTCTACGATGGAGACAAAGAGAGAGGAATAGAGCATTTGGAACATGCTGTCCGAATCAGAAGGGATGTCCTAGGGGCGTTTCATCCCAAACTGGCAGAATCTCTGTCAAATCTGGGAAACATCTATGGCCAAAGTGGCGATACCGAAGAAGGGATCCGTTGTTACAAAGAAGCGCTCGGCATTTGGGAGGACTACCACGGGAGGGACTGTCCTAGTACCGAGGTGACCACAGCTCTGTACACCATAGCTACTGAATACGCCCGGCTGGGCCAAGAGGACGAGTCTGCAGCTTACTATAGGCGGACTCTCCACCAAATCAGGTCTCTGGTACGACTGAAAGGAAAGATACCCGACGGACTTGTCAGGATCGCCTTACGGACTGTTTCTGTCCTACTTAGGAGAGATTCACAGGTCGAACATGGCATCGACGTCCAAGGTAAGTTTATTATTGAAAAAGGAGATGTCATCATCATCTCATCATCTTGCCGAGAGATATAAGCTAGCATGATACCCATGATGGGGAGAAATATACATGTATATCCAAAACCGGCGATGCCTCTGGACATGCCGCATAGAATTGTGAGCATGGTATGAATATTGTAAGACGAGGGATCTAATAGAAAATTGATAAACAAGGTGTTGAACATTTGTAAAACTACATTCAATGAGGTTACTTAGAAAAAAACCGTGTCTCAACATTGGTTACATTCTGTCAGAAAAAAACAAAACAATTGCTGGTTCATCTACAGAAGAGCACATCGGTGAGATGGCAGGGGTGCAGCCAGTCTTAGAAGTCGTGACATATCTGTCGAGATACATGACAGTGACTTCTCCTGAGAACGGCGACATGGATCTCGTCATGTTGGCCCTAATACTCATCACGGACAACAGGTCGTCCACAACGCACGACGCCGAGAAGGCCATTGCAGAAGAATTTACTAACCGTCAAGGTGCAGTCTCCCTGGCCAAGTACGTCATACATGTCAGTGCGACCGTGACGTCATTTCCGGAAAGTGTCCAACAGCTGGGACAGGACGTCGTCACCCCGGTCAGTACAACTGTGACGTCATTTCCGGAGAGTGTCCAGCAGGTGTGGCAGGACGTCGTCACCCTGCGCACGGCGGTGTGGAGTCTGTCGGCACACGGGGGCGAGTTCTGCCGAAAGCTGGCGGAGGGGCGACTGCTCACGTACCTGCTGACGGAACTCGGAGAAGGTGCAGACGATAACCGACTGCACTTGTCAGAACCACCGGTAAGTTAATCTTTTCACCAACGGGGGCTACTTTCGAGATGTTGACTTATGTCTTTTCACTTCACTATATCATGATTAGTGCAGATGCCACAAGCAATTGTTGTCCACACAATAGTGTAAAGGGATGTCCATAACGTTTGTTAAGAAGGTTATGATTTCGTGTGTGTGTGTGTGCGTGTGTGTGTGTGTGTGGGGGGGGGGGTGCGTGTGTGTGTGTGTGTGTGTGTGTGTGTGTGTGTGCATGTCTGTTAATTGTATAACCTGAGACGTCGTGGATGGATCTTTAGGACATTTTGGTAGATGTTTGCAAAATGAAGAAGTGATTACATACTGGGCCCCCAGGCGGCTTTCCGAGGTACTGCAGCAGAACTTCTGGTTTCGATGTCTCGTGTGCTGGACAAGCTGTGGTCACGATTTTTGGGTGGTAGATTGCTCTTGTGTATGTAAAAAAAGTGACAGAAATTGAAGCCCACTCGCAGCTTTCTTTGGAACTGCAGGAGAGTTTTAGTTGACCTGTAAGTACCTTTGATGAAGACCAGATGAATGTAATATGTAAAAAAGGTAAGATGTATGGATTATGCATATCAGGACTTGATTTGCATACTTATTGAGGTAAATGTTTATATTCTTATATATGACTCAGGACTTCCGGACATTCCTGCTGACGTCAGCTACCAGCATTCTGTACAACTGCGCACGCGTGCAGGCCTGTCGTCATCACTTCCACCATGACGCGTACGACAAGGTGCCCGTTCTACTCATGCGCCACATCCTCGACGGAGATGACGTCACCATCGTGCGTGACGTCATTCTAACGCTTGCGCACATCATGAGTGACAGTGAAGATGGCTTCGAGGTCCCTTATGTTAGAGAAGAAGTGATACAAGACTTTCTTACCACTATCGAGAAATCACGTGAAGAACTTTCTCCAGAATACTCACAGGGAGAGATGTTGCTAGGGGTGAAGTTCTTGGTTCGAAATGAACAAAATAGAGAGAAGGTTATTGGCCAGAAGGGAGTAGACTTGTTAGAGAAAGTACTGGAGGGTGATCAGGAAGATGTGTTAGATATAGCAGCTAGTGTCGTGTGGCTTCTGCTTCAATAGTCAGCGTTTTCCGCGTTTATATGTACAATGTTGTGATAAGTATATATTTAGACCAGAGATGTACTTATCCAGCAAAAAGTGACATATTCGCATATCTTATAAATGTCGTAAGCAAACACTGAAATATTTAAACTAAAAAAATTGTTAATTCGTTCACACATGTTTTAACAAAAGAGACGTGCAAACCGTAGATTCGGATGTAGTATGGTACATGTTTTTCTTTCTCTCCTTTAGTTATGCAACATATACTGCATTTAGCCTATTTGGCATGAATATACAACAATGTCATTGTCATTACAATAAGGAACAATATAATTTGTGAAAAGAATATGAAGGGATGGGATGTATAGTGTTTTAACTTCTAATTGGAAGCTCAACCGTGTTGAGCGCAATGATGACTTTTTAAGTTTTATTGTTTAATGCAAGTGATTTTTATTTCAACCTTGATTATTGCCCGTGCACCAGCACAAATAATGTAACATATCCAACACGGTCAGTGTGAATTTTGGATCATGTCAGCTTAGAGTATATATTCGGTTATAGATTGGTACATTTGGAGCAATATATCCAAGTGATAGACAACTGCTATGAAACG
The DNA here is from genome assembly GCF_035083965.1 of Branchiostoma lanceolatum. Lineage (NCBI taxonomy): Eukaryota > Metazoa > Chordata > Leptocardii > Amphioxiformes > Branchiostomatidae > Branchiostoma > Branchiostoma lanceolatum. The sequence goes on from NC_089725.1 coordinate 8,753,023, forward strand.
TAAAAAAACATGTACACGTTGTGTTTACTATTGAATTGCTTCTGATCTTACGAAATATCACGATAATATCTAACAATACTTTGTCCATCTTAACTAGCCTGGGTGCCATCCTAGTTACTTTACCAAGTCTCCCCTACCCCCTATAGCTACCCCTAGCCCAGGGCCGCGCCCGTATACAGCTAAGGAAATGACCTATCCCGGCTGATACAGGTCGATATATACATATGTAATGATGATGACAGTATACCCTCCCCTTGCCAGCTAGATCACTCTTTAAAATATCAACGCTTTCTCTATATGGTATTCCGAAAAGAAGGCGATCTCTGACTCTGTATCGATATTCGAAAACATACACCATCCACTTTTTCCTCAGGACTTTGCATTGACAAGTGCACTGTACTTTGTTTCCAAGTACATGAACCAGCAACGTGTCAGGTTATCGACAAACTTGAATGCATGAACAAGTCTTTGTGAGTACAGAATATTTACCGGTCGTTTTAGTTGCCAACGGTCCAGAAAAGCCACGCAACCTACGTATGCTTGAAGTACATCTCAATAGCATCAAGCGGTGACAGCAAATACCGTGTTGGTACAACGCATGTTATCCCGAAGGGCGATTATATGGCCCAGTAAACAATACAGATATGAAATACATAATAGATCCAGAATTTTGAAAGATGAATATCATATGGCACAGTTATAAGGCCGGATAAATAATAAAGATATAAGGTACAGAATGTTTACAGAAGAATGCCATATCTCACGTGCACGGTTATACGGCCGGCTAGTTCAAGGATATTGTAATTAGAAATTAGGTCATCAACATTTCGTTTCCCTAGTAGCAAATAAGAACCTATTTGGTACACTAACGTTTAGGATGATACATTTCAATAAATAAATAAATATATTTGTGATTTAGTGTGAATTAACTTACTTTAAAGATTGTTGTGTTGAAACATGATTCGTAATCTGCTTATCACCAACACAAGAGTTAACATCACCTCAAAGGCTATCATATAATATCACATCTGTTCTAACGTTATAAAATCATTATGACGAATGACACAAAGGATGGCCTTGGGTGAAATGGTCATGCGAACGCATGCAGCGACACCTGGCGGAAGAAGGAAACCAGAAAGTGCAGACATGGCAGAGGTGAGCAGAGGGGAGGTACAGTCTCCGTACGTGGATTGGACAACAATATATGATTTGCCAGTACACTGACATTACGGATAGCGAAGAACATGCACAGAGGGGGTGATCATGCAGAACATTTCTACAATACCAGTTTTAGAGCTACCACCCTACATCTACTTGGTTTGTGAAGAAGAAGAACACGCCAGCAAAAATATATATTCCCTCCCTATATAGGGAGGGGGATATGGTCAGCTCCTAGAGCTCTGAGGCTTCACGGAACTCCGGAGTCCGGAACTTGCCGACATTGTCCGCAAAAGGCCAGCAATGTGTCGGCTTGTCGTGTACGCATAAAACTCGTTATGTACTAGCACAAAATACGTCAGCTTCAACGTTCACAAAAACAATTAGGTCTTCATTTGCATAGTTGATATCTATTCATATTTCTCTCTTTCTGAGTTACATATGTTTGAGAGTCCTATCGTGAAATGCGGCGGATGTATAAACTTTCCTCATTAATTATGCACATTGAATACATATTTGCATAATAATCATGTACATCATCACTCAAGCTATCTACATACCAAAAATCATGACCATCCATCAAGCCCTTCTTGAGTTATTCCTTTTCAAAGTCTGAAGCAAAACCTGCTCCTGCAGTGCCAAAAATGCCGCTAGGGTGCCCAAACCTATACCACTTACTCTCTTCCCTAAAAGCTATCTACCACTAAAATTCGTGACCATAGCATGTCCAGAATACGAGATATCAAACCCAGAAGTTCTGCTGCAGTACCGTAACAAGTCACTAGGGGGCCGAAAATGTCATCATTTGGAGATCTCATCAAGACCTACCCACATACCAAATTTCAAGACAATCCATCCAGGCCTTTTTCCAGTTACTCTGCATTTCTACATACATACATACATACATACATACATACATACATACATACATACATACATACATACATACACACATACAAACGCTGCCCAAAAGATAATCATCACTCAAGCTATATACACACCAAACATTATGGCCATCCGTCAACCGTTCCTTATTCCTTTTCAAATTCTGAAATAAAACCTGCTCCTGCAGTTCCAATAGGGGGCCCAGATCTACACAACTTAATCTCCTTTAATTTTTTCATGACAATACGCCATTTACATTATTTTTCATATTCATCCTTTTTCCATTATCTTTCTACTGAAATACGCAAATAATATAAAAACTGACTCGTATTAGAGTAAAAGAGTTTCGTTTACACGTTTTGCATTTTCAACCAGTTTTAATATCTCACCAACGTAATGATATATATCTAATTTACTTGAATACTAGTACATACTTTATTTGAATACATATTTCTAGGTTAGTCAGAGAGGAAGCTACATTACAAGAATTTTTAAATTTATAATTAAAGGAATCTTAGAACTTATCATGTAATATAATATTGTATACAATAATTGTAACCATA